>NC_069500.1:445540205-445797705 GCF_027579735.1 Bombina bombina
CAGACAATGGAATGGAGATTATGCAAATTTGTCTTCTCAAATAGATCTGGATCAGGAGACAAGGGAATCTCTTCTATGGTGGTTGTCGCCGGATCATCTGTCCCAAGGGACATGCTTCTGCAGACCCTCTTGGGTGATAGTGATAACGGATGCCAGCCTGATAGGATGGGGTGCAGTCTGGAACTCCCTGAAGGCTTAGGGTGTGTGGACTCGGTCGGAGTCTCTACTTCCCATTAATATTCTGGAGTTGAGAGCAATATTCAATGCGCTTCAGGCTTGGCCTCAGTTGGCTTAGGCCAAATTCATCCGATTTCAGTTGGACAACATCACGACTGTGGCTTACATTAATCATCAGGGAGGAACAAGGAGTTCCTTAGTGATGACAGAAGTATCCAAGATAATTCGGTGGGCGGAAGCTCACTCTTGTTATCTGTCATCAATCTACATCCCAGGAGTGGACAACTAGGAAGTGGATTTTTTGAGCAGACAGACGTTTCATCCGGGGGAATGGGAACTCCATCCGGAGGTCTTTGCCAACCTGATTCTCAGATGGGGCAGACCGGAGCTGGATCTTATGGCATCTCGTCAGAATGCCAAGCTCCCGAGATACGGATCCAGGTCCATGGATCCTCAGGCCGAACTGATAGATGCCTTGGCAGTGCCTTGGTCGTTCAACCTAGCATATGTGTTTCCGTTTGCTCTCCTTCCCCGGGTGATTGCTCGGGAAAAACAGGAGAGGGCTTTGGTGATTCTCATCACTCCTGCGTGGCTTCGCAGGACTTGGTATGCCGATCTGGTGGCCATGTCATCTCTGCCGCCGTGGAAGCTTCCATTGAGGCAGGACCTTCTCATTCAGGGACCCTTCCATCATCCAAATCTAATTTCTCTGCAGCTGACTGCTTGGAGATTGAACGCTTGATTTTATCTAAGCGAGGGTTCTCTGATTCGGTCATTGATACCTTGATCCAGGCACGTAAGCCTGTTACTAGAAAGATTTACCATAAGATATGGAGTAAATATCTTTATTGGTGCAAATCCAAGGGCTACTCATGGAGTAAGATTAGGATTCCTAGGATTTTGTCTTTTCTCCAAGAAGGATTGGAGAAAGTGTTATCAGCAAGTTCCTTAAAGGGACAGATTTCTGCTTTATCTATTTTGCTACACAAACGTCTGGCAGATATTCCGGATGTTTAGACCTATTGCTCCTCCTTGGATTTTGAATTTAGTTCTTAAGGTTCTTCAAGGGGTTCCGTTTGAACCTATGCATTCCATAGATATTAAATTGTTATCTTGGAAAGTTTTATTTTTGGTTGCTATTTCTTCTGCTCGCAGAGTTTCTGAGCTTTCGGCATTACAATGTGATTCTCCTGACCTTATTTTTCATTCTGATAAGGTAGTGTTACGTACCAAACCTGGTTTTCTTCCTAAGGTTGTTTCCAACAAAAATATTAATCAGGAAATTATTGTTCCTTCATTGTGTCCTAATCCTTCTTCTAAGAAGGAACGTCTGTTACATAACTTGGACGTGGTCTGTGTCCTGAAGTTTTACTTGCAGGCGACTAAAGAATTTCGTCAATCATCTTCATTATTTGTTGTTTTTTCTGGAAAACGTAGGAGTCAGAAAACTACGGCTACCTCTCTTTCTTTTTGGCTGAAGAGTATCATCCGTTTTGCATATGAGACTGCTGGACAGCAGCCTCCTGAAAGAATTACGGCTCCTCCTACTAGGGCTGTGGCTTCCTGATGGGCATTTAAAAATTATGCTTCTGTTGAACAGATTTGCAAGGCTGCAACTTGGTCGTCTCTTCACACTTTTTCCAAATTTTACTAATTTGATACTTTTGCCTTGTCCAAGGCTGTTTTTGGGAGAACGGTTCTTCAATCAGGGGTGCCTTCCGTTTAGGTTCCTGTCTATTCCCTCCCTTTCATCCGTGTCCTATAGCTTTGGTATTGTATCCCATAAGTAAGGATGAAATCCGTGGACTCGTCATATCTTGTAAAAGAAAAGGAAATTTATGCTTACCTGATAAATTTATTTCTTTTAAAATATGATCGGTCCACGGCCCACCCTGTCATTTTCTAAGACAGGTCTTTATTTTTGTTAAAATTCAGTCACCTCTTCACCTTGCTTTTCCTTTCTCTTCCTAACTTTGGTCGAATGACTGGAGAGGGAGGGAGGAGCTATATATACAGCTCTGCTGTGGTGCTCTTTGCCTCCTCCTGCTGACCAGGAGGCGATATCCCATAGGTAAGGATGAAATCCGTGGACTCGTCATATCGTAAAAGAAATAAATTTATCAGGTAAGCATACATTTCCTTTTTCTTACATGGGGTTTAGTCTTTTTTTCAAATTGACTACTTTTTTCTTACAAATTGCGGGCAGCATTAGGCCTGCGGGCGCGCCAAATGCTAGACTTTATTGAGTCATCCTCGTTAGTTGACGCAAGTTCGTCATTTCCTGCGTCGTAGTTGACGCGGAAGCCTTACACACGGTTGCATCGTTAGTGACGCAAGTGTGTCATTTCAGGATATTGTTGGAGCCAAAAAAAAATTCACTTACGTTGTGCATCATACTTGGCGCCAATTTTTTTTAGTTTTATACCCCATTGCCATTTGCCTCTTGCCTTTTTCTATGTCAGAGGGCTATGCTGTTTGCATTTTTTCCCATTCCTGAAACTGTCATATAAGGAAATAGATAATTTTGCTTTATATGTTGTTTTTTCTTTTACATTTTGCAAGATGTCTCAATCTGATCCTGCCTCAGAAGTATCTGTTGGAACTTTGCTGTCTGACATCGGTTCTACCAAAGCTAAGTGCATTTGTTGTAAGATTGTGGAAATTATATCTCCGAATGTCATTTGTAATAGTTGTCATGATAAACTTTTACATGCAGAAAATGTATCCATCAGTAATAGTACATTGCCAGTTGCAGTTCCTTCAACTTCTAATGTACATGATATAGCTATGAATTTTAAAGAATTTGTTACTGATTCTATTCAGAACGCTTTGTCTGCATCCTTCTAATAAATGTAAAAGGTCTTTTAAAACTTCTTATAAAGTTGATGAAATTTCAAATGACCGACAACATAATGATTTATCCTCCTCTGATGAGGATCGATCTGATTCAGAAGATCCCTCCTCAGATATTGACACCGACAAATCTACTTATTTGTTTAAAATAGAGTATATTCGTTCTTTGTTAAAAGAAGTGTTAATTACTTTGGATATTGAGGAAGCTAGTCCTCTTGACATTAAGACTAGTAAACATTTAAATGCTGTTTTTAAACCTCCTGTGGTTACTCCAGAGGTTTTTCCTATTCCTGATGCTATTTCTGATATGATTTCTAAGGAATGGAATAAGCCAGGTACTCCTTTTATTCCTTCTTCAATGTTTAAAAAATTGTATCCTTTACCAGCAATTTCTATAGAGTTTTGGGAAAAGATCCCCAAAGTTGATGGGGATATTTCTACTCTTGCTAAACTTACCACTATTCCTATGGAAGATAGTACTTCTTTTAAAGATCCTTTAGATAGGAAACTTGAATCCTATCTAAGGAAAGCCTATTTATATTCAGGTCATCTTCTCAGGCCTGCAATTTCTTTGGCTGATGTTGCGGCTGCATCAACTTTTTGGTTGGAGAATTTAGCGCAACAAGAATTGGATTCTGACATATCTAGCATTGTTCGCTTACTGCAACATGCTAATCATTTTATTTGTGATGCCATTTTTTATATTATCAAAATTGATGTTAGATCCATGTCTTTAACTATTTTAGCTAGAAGAGCTTTATGGCTTTAATTTTGGAATGTTCAAGGGGCTTCCTTTGTTCGGCCAACCTGGACTGTGATCACTACAGATGCAGGTCTTTCAGGATGGGGAGCTGTTTGGGGATCTCTGACAGCACAAGGGGTTTGGAAATCTCAAGAGGCGATTTTACCAATCAATATTTTAGAATTCCGTGCAATTCTCAGAGCTCTTCAGTTTTGGCCTCTGTTGAAGAGAGAACCATTCATTTGCTTTCAGACAGACAATATCACAACTGTGGCATGTGTCAATCATCAGGGTGGGACTCACAGTCCCCAAGCTATGAAAGAAGTATCTTGGATACTTGCTTGGGCGGAATCCAGCTCTTGTCTAATCTCTGACGTGCATATCCCAGGTGTAGACAATTGGGAGGCCGATTATCTCAGCCGTCAGACTTTACATCCAGGGGAGTTGTCTCTCCATCCAGATATGTTTTCTCAGATTGTTCAGATGTGTGGTCTTCCAGAGATAGATCTCATGGCCTCTCATCTAAACAAGACACTTCCCAGATACCTGTCCAGGTTCAGGGATGTTCAGGATGTGCTGACACTTCCTTGGTGTTATCATCGAGCTTACATTTTCCCGCCTCTAGTTCTTCTTCCAAGAGTGATCTCCAAAATCATCATGGAACAATAGTTTGTGTTGCTGGTGGCTCCAGCATGGCCACACAGGTTTTGGTATGCGGATCTTGTTTGGATGTCCAGTTGCCAACCTTGGCCACTTCCATTAAGGCCGGACCTACTGTCTCATGGTCCATTTTTCCATCAGGATCTCAAATCATTAAATTTGAAGGTATGAAAATTGAACGCTTAGTACTTAGTCATAGCGGTTTCTCTGACTCAGTGATTAATACTACGTTACAAGCTCGTAAATCTGTTTCTAGAAAGATTTATTATCGAGTTTGAAAGACCTACATTTCATGGTGTTCTTTTCATAAATTCTCTTGGCATTCTTTTAGAATTCCTAGAATTTTGCAGTTTCTTCAGGATGGTTTGGATAATGGTTTGTCTGCAAGTTCCTTGAAGTGACAAATCTCTGCTCTTTCAGTTTTATTTCACAGAAAGATTGCTAAACTTCCTGATATTCACTGTTTTGTACAAGCTTTAGTTCATATTAAGCCCGTCATTAAATCAATTTCTCCTCCTTGGAGTCTTAATTTGGTTTTGAAAGCGTTACAGGCTCCTCCGTTTGAGCCTATTCATTCTTTGGACATTAAACTACTTTCTTGGAAAGTGTTGTTCCTTTTGGCCATCTCTTCTGCTAGAAGAGTTTCTGAGCTATCCGCTCTTTCTTGTGAATCTCCTTTTCTGATTTTTCATCAGGATAAGGCGGTTTTGCGGACTTCATTTACATTTTTATCTAAAGTTGTGAATTCTAACAACATTAGTAGAGAAATTGTTTTCCCTTCCTTGTGTCCTAATCCTAAGAATCCTTTGTAAAGATCCTTACATTCTTTGGATGTGGTGAGAGCTTTGAAATATTATGTTGAAGCTACTAAAGATTTCAGGAAGACGTCTAGTCTATTTGTTTTATTTTTTGGTCCTAGGAAAGGTCAGAAGGCCTCTGCTATTTCCTTTGCTTCTTGGTTAAAGCTTTTGATTCATCAAGCTTATTTGGAGTCGGGTCAGGCCCCGCCTCAGAGAATTACAGCTCATTCTTCTAGATCAGTCTCCACTTCGTGGGCTTTTAAGAATGAAGCTTCAGTTGATCAGATTTGCAAAGTAGCAACTTGGTCCTCTTTGCATACATTTACTAAATTCTACCATTTTGATGTATTTGCTTCTTCAAAAGCAGTCTTTGGTAGAAAAGTTCTTCAGGCAGCTGTTTCAGTTTGATTCTTCTACTGATGTTTTAAATTTTTCTTTTCATTATGAGAATAACTTTTATTTTGGGTTGTGGATTATTTTTTAGCGGAGAATGGCTGTTATTTATTTTTATCCCTCCCTCTCTAGTGACTCTTGAGTGGAGTTCCACATCTTCGGTATTGATATCCCATACGTCACTAGCTCATGGACTCTTGCCAATTACATGAAAGAAAACATAATTTATGTAAGAATTTACCTGATAAATTAATTTCTTTCATATTGGAAAGAGTCCATGAGGCCCACCCTTTTTATGGTGGTTATGATTTTTTTGTATAAAGCACAATTATTTCCAGATTCCTTTGTTGATGCTTTTTACTCCTTTCTTTATCACCCCACTTCTTGGCTATTCGTTAAACTGAATTGTAGGTGTGGTGAGGGGTGTATTTATAGGCATTTTGAGGTTTGGGAAACTTTGCCCCTCCTGGTAGGATTGTATATCCCATACGTCACTAGCTCATGGACTCTTGCCAATATGAAAGAAATGAATTTATCAGGTATATTCTTACATAAATTATGTTTTTCAGTAAAATATTTAAAGTAGGTTTTAGTGTTAGTTTAGTGGGTTAACTTTTCTTTCATGTGGGTGGTATTTTGTGCTCATGTGTCGTAGGCTGTTTTTGTAGCCACTGCCCCCATAAGTAAATTCATAAGATAGGTGATTGCCAATTTTATGACAATCACTTACTAATGGCAGTGGTATAAGAACCCACATTGGAAAGAAGAGGTTTTTCTCTGTGTTTTAATACCACTCTGAGTTAATATCACTCTGTCTTCTATGGGGGGATAGGTTCTCTACAAGTACCCCTTCCCCTCTTTAGAAGGCAATTCCCTCTTTCACATGAGGGGTCACATACCCCTGTAAGATAGAGGGATCACTCTTAAAGTGGCAATAACCTGCAGATGCACTTTAAGGTACTTTTTCCCTGAAGGGGAGGGCGTCTCTAACAGAGTCCCTATCTCAGTGATGGGGAACCTTTTTGAGCCAGAGTGCCCAAACTGCAACACAAAAGCAACTTATTTATCTCAGAGTGCCAACACAGCAATTAACCCTGAATACCAAAGGTGTTTTTTTTCCTTAGAAAAACATCATACAACTCGAGCTATAATAACCTTCTTTTGTTGAAAAAGCTTGACCAAAGAGGGGGGAGAATGGGATAGAGAGAGTGGCAAGAAATAGATAGAGAGGGGAAGGAAGTAAGAGAGAGAGTGGGGAAGGAAGAAAGAGAGAGAGTGGAAATGAAAGATATGGAGGGGAAGGAAGAAAGACAGAGAGGGGGAGAAAGAGAGAGAGAGTGGGGAAGGAAGAAAGAGAGTGGAAAAGAAAGAAGGGAGAGAGGGGGGAGGAAAATAGAGATAGAGAGGGAAAGAGTTCTCTAAAAGTGTCCCTCCCCCTCTTTAGAGCGGAATGTCATCCCTCATTTAAAATAAGGCAATTCCCTCTTTCACATGAGGGGTCACATACTCCTGTAAGATGCAGGTGATTACTCTTAAAGTGTCAAAACAGAGGAGGAAAATGATTTTGGCATACTTACAGATAACAAGCTAAAAATACATGTGCAATTCACGACAGTGGCTTCTAAGTCTAATAGGATACTAGTATGTATTAAAAGAGACATAGTTGCAAGGGAGGGACGAAAGTATAATTCTGTCATTATATAAATCCTTGACCTCACCTTGAGTATGAAGTGCAGCTCTGGGGACCAGTTTTAAAAAGGGACATTGCAGAATTAGAAAAATGTCATAGAAGGGTGATGAGGTAGTTACTACCTTAGATCAATTTAAAAATGGCTGATACTTTTGTGGATAGACACAGAATTCCGGGATATGATTGCTTGTGTTAAAGTAGGCTTTCTAATGGTTTAGTGCAAGTTCAATTGTCAGCTTCTTTATGGTAAATCAGGTACCATTTGTATAGGTTGAACTCAATGGACTTCTGTCTTCTTTCAACTTCATCTGCTATTTTATTATGCATGTTACAGTTTTGCATTCAAGTTGCTTAAGCATTATAACATTTGTTTTTCAGAATTTACTAACCCGAAAACGTGCACTAGAAGAAGATGATGAACCCTCTACTTCCAAATTTACTGAGAAGTTACTAGCCACAGCTGAAAAGCGAACTAAAAAATGACAATTATGTAATGTACTTTTTTTTAACTTACATAATTGACTACTAAGTGCCTTTTGAAATGGCCCATTAAAGAACAATAACTTAATGTCCCAGAACACAGACAACCACCTGTGCTGAAGAAATCAGTTTTCTGAAGGTTTGATGATGATACAAGTCTTATCATGTGTTTGCGAAGAAGAAACTGGGGGTTCAAGTCTCTGGGGTGCTATTTCACACTGGCACCTAAAGGTTAAATATATGTGCATTGAAATCTTTATGTAGCATAATTAACAGGTTTCAAAGAAATCACTATTCATTTCAAAAGCATGTAAGCTAATTGAATGCTACATGGATAATGGTTAAAGGACCATTAAATACAGTATTTTAGCATAATTAAAAAGTGCATAGTAAAAAAAATCAGTGAAATAAATAAATAAGCAGCAATTTTGTTTTCTGACATTTATTTTCTGCCCCCCCCCCCTATTTCCAAGCCTTCTGTATCATGTGACAGGCATCAGCCAATCACAGACTAGTATACGTATACACTGTGAACTTGTGGACATGCTCAGTAGGAGCTGATGCCTCAGAAAGTGTGTATATAAAAAGATTGGGAAAATGTCCATCAGTTTGTCTTGTGTTCCAGCAAGTGACCTCATTTGTTGTTAAAGGGACATGAAACCCACATTATTTATTTCATGATTTAGGTAGAACAATGTTAAACAACTTTCTAGTTTACTTCTATTACCAAACGTCTTAATTCTTTTGGTTTGCTTTGCTGATGGAGCAGCAATGCACTGCTGGTTTCTAACTAAACACATGGATTAGCCAATGACAATCGGTATGTATGTGTATATATATATATATATATATATATATATATATATATATATATATATATATATGCTCTGACTACATCATGAATGTCTTATTATGACTTTACTGTCCCTTTAAAAATCAAATATGGACAAGGTTTTCCTTAACAATAAATCTTGTGTTTTACTTTTTTCTATATTGAATTATTTGATTACTTGGGAACCAGTATTTCTATGTTGTTGGGGTAATAAATAATCTCACTGTTTTTTCAAGTATTTTTGCATTGATATCTCTTTTTAAATCATATTGTCAAACAGGTAAAAGTTTTACCGTTTGCTGAGTATTCATTTTATATTCACAACACAGAATTCATAGATTTATACAGCTCAAGAGCTGTATCTTGTCTGCCACCTCCCTATGTAAATGTACTGCTTGTTAAATACATTATTATAATTTACAGTAACTAATAGATAAATAGTTCAGATTTGTATACTAATTCTTAAAGTGATGAGCAGATGTGAATAAAAAGGGAGAAGCTGCATTGTTAGTGAAAAAGCATATCATTTTGCAATAACTGTAGTTGTCTAGCGCAAAGCTTAAAAGGGACACTAAAGTCAAAATGAAACTATATTGATTCAAACAGAACATTCAGTTTATAGAGACTTTCCAAATTACTTCCATTATCAAATTGTGCTCAGTCTTGGCACACTTTCTGAGGCACCAGCTGCTGCTAAGTATGTGCAAGTGTTCACAGTGTATACATATATGAGTCTATGATTGGTTGATGCCATGATACGTGGGGCCAGCAATTTGAAGTAAATTTTGAAATCTGAAAAACTTCTGGTGCTTATGTAAAATTTAGATTAAGTTATATTGCATTGTCTCTTTATTATGCACTTGTTAAAAGTCCACTGTATTTAATGGCCATTTAAAGAATGTATATAGTGTTAAGGACTTCAATCAAGTTATAATGTTTTGCTTTTATAGATTGTGAACAACTAGGAACCATGCTGCCATCTAGTAATGATTTCTAATAAATTCACGTCTGTTATGAGAATTATTGTTTCATTGATACCAGATTGGAATTTTTAAGCTTTTTATTTTTATTGTATTTTTGTCTTTAGTTGAATATTACACCCAGTGCATTAGCATGCTCCTCAGAAGAAAGGTCAACAAAAACAACTTTGGCGGTTATTTCACTAGTTCCTGACGCACTGCAAAGTGTTTTTGGTACTTGACAAGTGCATTTTCCACTCATCTGGGATGAGTACAAAATGTGATTGACTTCAATGTTTATTTGAAATGTTATTGGAAGCTTGTGCATGATCCATTACTCATGGGATTGCATTCCTACCACTAGGAGGAGGCAAAGTTTCCCAAGCCCCAAGAATCCGAAAAATCCCCCTCCTACCTCACACATACTTTAGTCTTTACTTTGCGTCTGTTAGAGGTGGTTGAAGCATTAAGATGTGCATGATTTCTTCAGTGAAAGGGGTTTTCAGTCTATGTTAAACCCCGGTTCCCTTCAGAGTCAGAGTGATGTATTTGGGGTATGGTTTGTGATACGATGGCTTCGCCTCATTGGAAATCCTTCATAGGCCCTCTATAAATTTGGTCTCAGGGACTTGTCTTCTGCCTCCCTTTACAGATCTACATTATACTCCTATTCCATTACCTCTGCTTATATGTTTCAGTACTGGTTTGGCTGTCCACTCATTTCTTGATGGTGGACAAGTGTCTATGGGTAAGTATGTTTTATGTTTTTATATACAGAGCAGACACTCGCATTGCTTTGATTATGGGCACTTTTAAAATGTTAGAAGTTTATATATATATATATATATATATATATATATATATATATATATATATATATATATATATATATATGTGTGTATGTATATTTAGCCCTGGGACAGATATTAACTATTCCCCATTGTTGTGTGTGTGAAAATAGCTATATTGTGGGCACTTTTAATTGTTAAAAAAATGTATATTTGGCCCTGGGACAGAATATCACTATTCCCCTTTCTTTGTACACAAATATTTATAAGGGAGTGTTAGGGAGGCAAACTCTTAATGCCAAGCCAGCTAAAGTAGTTTAATGATTAGCTCAGCTTCCTAGCAAGCAGCTTTTGGTTGAAAGGTCCTTCAGGCAGTCGTTTCAGTTTACTGATTATGCCTGTTTTTTTTAGTTTATTATCAGAGATTTTCTTTTGGGTTGTGGATTAAATTTCTCGGCAAAAAAAACTGTTGTTTTCTCCAACATAGGTGTGTCCGGTCCACGGCGTCATCCTTACTTGTGGGATATTCTCTTCCCCAACAGGAAATGGCAAAGAGCCCAGCAAAGCTGGTCACATGATCCCTCCTAGGCTCCGCCTACCCCAGTCATTCTCTTTGCCGTTGTACAGGCAACATCTCCACGGAGATGGCTTAGAGTTTTTTAGTGTTTAACTGTAGTTTTTATTATTCAATCAAGAGTTTGTTATTTTGAAATAGTGCTGGTATGTACTATTTACTCAGAAACAGAAAAGAGATGAAGATTTCTGTTTGTATGAGGAAAATGATTTTAGCAACCGTCACTAAAATCCATGGCTGTTCCACACAGGACTGTTGAGAGCAATTAACTTCAGTTGGGGGAACAGTGAGCAGTCTCTTGCTGCTTGAGGTATGACACATTCTAACAAGACGATGTAATGCTGGAAGCTGTCATTTTCCCTCTGGGATCCGGTAAGCCATGTTTATTACGATTGTAAATAAGGGCTTCAAAAAGGGCTTATTAAGACTGTAGACTTTTTTTTGGGCTAAATCGATTGATTATTAACACATATTTAGCCTTGAGGAATCATTTTATCTGGGTATTTTGATATAATAATATCGGCAGGCACTGTTTTAGACACCTTATTCTTTAGGGGCTTTCCCAAAGCATAGGCAGAGTCTCATTTTCGCGCCGGTGTTGCGCACTTGTTTTTGAGAGGCATGGCATGCAGTCGCATGTGAGAGGAGCTCTGATACTTAGAAAAGACTTTCTGAAGGCGTCATTTGGTATCGTATTCCCCTTGGGGCTTGGTTGGGTCTCAGCAAAGCAGATACCAGGGACTGTAAAGGGGTTAATGTTCAAAACGGCTCCGGTTCCGTTATTTTAAGGGTTAAAGCTTCCAAATTTGGTGTGCAATACTTTTAAGGCTTTAAGACACTGTGGTGAAAATTTAGTAAATTTTGAACAATTCCTTCATGTTTTTTCGCATTTGCAGTAATAAAGTGTGTTCAGTTTAAAATTTAAAGTGACAGTAACGGTTTTATTTTAAAACGTTTTTTGTACTTGTTATCAAGTTTATGCCTGTTTAACATGTCTGAACTACCAGATAGACTGTGTTCTGAATGTGGGGAAGCCAGAATTCCTATTCATTTAAATAAATGTGATTTATGTGACAATGACAATGATGCCCAAGATGATTCCTCAAGTGAGGGGAGTAAGCATGGTACTGCATCATTCCCTCCTTCGTCTACACGAGTCTTGCCCACTCAGGAGGCCCCTAGTACATCTAGCGCGCCAATACTCCTTACTATGCAACAATTAACGGCTGTAATGGATAATTCTGTCAAAAACATTTTAGCCAAAATGAACACTTATCAGCGTAAGCGCGACTGCTCTGTTTTAGATACTGAAGAGCATGACGACGCTGATATTAATATTTCTGAAGGGCCCCTAACTCAGTCTGATGGGGCCAGGGAGGTTTTGTCTGAGGGAGAAATTACTGATTCAGGGAACATTTCTCAACAAGCTGAACCTGATGTGATTGCATTTAAATTTAAGATGGAACATCTCCGCATTCTGCTTAAGGAGGTATTATCCACTCTGGATGATTGTGACAAGTTGGTCATCCCAGAGAAACTATGTAAAATGGACAAGTTCCTAGAGGTGCCGGGGCTCCCAGAAGCTTTTCCTATACCCAAGCGGGTGGCGGACATTGTTAATAAAGAATGGGAAAGGCCCGGTATTCCTTTCGTCCCTCCCCCCATATTTAAAAAATTGTTTCCTATGGTCGACCCCAGAAAGGACTTATGGCAGACAGTCCCCAAGGTCGAGGGAGCGGTTTCCACTTTAAACAAACGCACCACTATACCCATAGAGGATGGTTGTGCTTTCAAAGATCCTATGGATAAAAAATTAGAAGGTTTGCTTAAAAAGATGTTTGTTCAGCAGGGTTACCTTCTACAACCAATTTCATGCATTGTCCCTGTCGCTACAGCCGCATGTTTCTGGTTCGATGAGCTGATAAAGGCGGTCGACAGTGATTCTCCTCCTTATGAGGAGATTAGGGACAGAATCAATGCTCTCAAATTGGCTAATTCTTTCACCCTAGACGCCACTTTGCAATTGGCTAGGTTAGCGGCTAAGAATTCTGGGTTTGCTATTGTGGCACGCAGAGCGCTTTGGTTGAAATCTTGGTCGGCTGATGCGTCTTCCAAGAACAAGCTACTTAACATTCCTTTCAAGGGGAAAACGCTGTTTGGCCCTGACTTGAAAGAGATTATCTCGGATATCACTGGGGGTAAGGGCCACGCCCTTCCTCAGGATCGGCCTTTCAAGGCAAAAAATAAACCTAATTTTCGTCCCTTTCGTAGAAATGGACCAGCCCAAAGTGCTACGTCCTCTAAGCAAGAGGGTAATACTTCTCAAGCCAAGCCAGCTTGGAGACCAATGCAAGGCTGGAACAAGGGAAAGCAGGCCAAGAAACCTGCCACTGCTACCAAGACAGCATGAAATGTTGGCCCCCGATCCGGGACCGGATCTGGTGGGGGGCAGACTCTCTCTCTTCGCTCAGGCTTGGGCAAGAGATGTTCTGGATCCTTGGGCGCTAGAAATAGTCTCCCAAGGTTATCTTCTGGAATTCAAGGGACTTCCCCCAAGGGGGAGGTTCCACAGGTCTCAGTTGTCTTCAGACCACATAAAAAGACAGGCATTCTTACATTGTGTAGAAGACCTGTTAAAAATGGGAGTGATTCATCCCGTTCCATTAAGAGAACAAGGGATGGGGTTCTACTCCAATCTGTTTATAGTTCCCAAAAAAGAGGGAACGTTCAGACCAATCTTAGATCTCAAGATCTTAAACAAGTTTCTCAAGGTTCCATCGTTCAAGATGGAAACCATTCGAACTATTCTTCCTTCCATCCAGGAAGGTCAATTCATGACCACGGTGGATTTAAAGGATGCGTATCTACATATTCCTATCCACAAGGAACATCATCGGTTCCTGAGGTTCGCATTCCTGGACAAACATTACCAGTTCGTGGCGCTTCCTTTCGGATTAGCCACTGCTCCAAGGATTTTCACAAAGGTACTAGGGTCCCTTCTAGCTGTGCTAAGACCAAGGGGCATTGCTGTAGTACCTTACTTGGACGACATTTTGATTCAAGCGTCGTCCCTTCCTCAAGCAAAGGCTCACACGGACATTGTCATGGCCTTTCTCAGATCTCACGGATGGAAAGTGAACGTGGAAAAGAGTTCTCTATCTCCGTCAACAAGGGTTCCCTTCTTGGGAACAATAATAGACTCCTTAGAAATGAGGATTTTTCTGACAGAGGCCAGAAGAACAAAACTTCTAGACTCTTGTCGGATACTCCATTCCGTTCCTCTTCCTTCCATAGCTCAGTGCATGGAAGTGATCGGGTTGATGGTAGCGGCAATGGACATAGTTCCTTTTGCACGCATTCATCTAAGACCATTACAACTGTGCATGCTCAGTCAGTGGAATGGGGACTATACAGACTTGTCTCCGAAGATACAAGTAAATCAGAGGACCAGAGACTCACTCCGTTGGTGGCTGTCCCTGGACAACCTGTCACGAGGGATGACATTCCGCAGACCAGAGTGGGTCATTGTCACGACCGACGCCAGTCTGATGGGCTGGGGCGCGGTCTGGGGATCCCTGAAAGCTCAGGGTCTTTGGTCTCGGGAAGAATCTCTTCTACCGATAAATATTCTGGAACTGAGAGCGATATTCAATGCTCTCAAGGCTTGGCCTCAGCTAGCGAGGGCCAAGTTCATACGGTTTCAATCAGACAACATGACAACTGTTGCGTGCATCAACCATCAGGGGGGAACAAGGAGTTCCCTGGCGATGGAAGAAGTGACCAAAATCATTCTATGGGCGGAGTCTCACTCCTGCCACCTGTCTGCTATCCACATCCCAGGAGTGGAAAATTGGGAAGCGGATTTTCTGAGTCGTCAGACATTGCATCCGGGGGAGTGGGAACTCCATCCGGAAATCTTTGCCCAAGTCACTCAGCTGTGGGGCATTCCAGACATGGATCTGATGGCCTCTCGTCAGAACTTCAAAGTTCCTTGCTACGGGTCCAGATCCAGGGATCCCAAGGCGGCTCTAGTGGATGCACTAGTAGCACCTTGGACCTTCAAACTAGCTTATGTGTTCCCGCCGTTTCCTCTCATCCCCAGGCTGGTAGCCAGGATCAATCAGGAGAGGGCGTCGGTGATCTTGATAGCTCCTGCGTGGCCACGCAGGACTTGGTACGCAGATCTGGTAAATATGTCATCGGCTCCTCCTTGGAAGCTACCTTTGAGACGAGACCTTCTTGTTCAGGGTCCGTTCGAACATCCGAATCTGGTTTCACTCCAGCTGACTGCTTGGAGATTGAACGCTTGATCTTATCGAAGCGAGGATTCTCAGATTCTGTTATCGATACTCTTGTTCAGGCCAGAAAGCCTGTAACTAGAAAGATTTACCACAAAATTTGGAAAAAATATATCTGTTGGTGTGAATCTAAAGGATTCCCTTGGGACAAGGTTAAGATTCCTAGGATTCTATCCTTCCTTCAAGAAGGATTGGAAAAAGGATTATCTGCAAGTTCCCTGAAGGGACAGATTTCTGCCTTGTCTGTGTTACTTCACAAAAAGCTGGCCGCTGTGCCAGATGTTCAAGCCTTTGTTCAGGCTCTGGTTAGAATTAAGCCTGTTTACAAACCTTTGACTCCTCCTTGGAGTCTCAATTTAGTTCTTTCAGTTCTTCAGGGGGTTCCGTTTGAACCCTTGCATTCAGTTGATATTAAGTTATTATCTTGGAAAGTTTTGTTTTTAGTTGCAATTTCTTCTGCTAGAAGAGTTTCAGAATTATCTGCTCTGCAGTGTTCTCCTCCTTATCTGGTGTTCCATGCAGATAAGGTGGTTTTACATACTAAACCTGGTTTTCTTCCTAAAGTTGTTTCTAACAAAAACATTAACCAGGAGATTATCGTACCTTCTCTGTGTCCGAAACCAGTTTCAAAGAAGGAACGTTTGTTGCACAATTTGGATGTTGTTCGCGCTCTAAAATTCTATTTAGATGCTACAAAGGATTTTAGACAAACATCTTCCTTGTTTGTTGTTTATTCCGGTAAAAGGAGAGGTCAAAAAGCAACTTCTACCTCTCTCTCTTTTTGGATTAAAAGCATCATCAGATTGGCTTACGAGACTGCCGGACGGCAGCCTCCCGAAAGAATCACAGCTCATTCCACTAGGGCTGTGGCTTCCACATGGGCCTTCAAGAACGAGGCTTCTGTTGATCAGATATGTAGGGCAGCGACTTGGTCTTCACTGCACACTTTTACCAAATTTTACAAGTTTGATACTTTTGCTTCTTCTGAGGCTATTTTTGGGAGAAAGGTTTTGCAAGCCGTGGTGCCTTCCATTTAGGTGACCTGATTTGCTCCCTCCCTTCATCCGTGTCCTAAAGCTTTGGTATTGGTTTCCACAAGTAAGGATGACGCCGTGGACCGGACACACCTATGTTGGAGAAAACAGAATTTATGTTTACCTGATAAATTACTTTCTCCAACGGTGTGTCCGGTCCACGGCCCGCCCTGGTTTTTTTAATCAGGTCTGATAATTTATTTTCTTTAACTACAGTCACCACGGTACCATATGGTTTCTCCTATGCAAATATTCCTCCTTAACGTCGGTCGAATGACTGGGGTAGGCGGAGCCTAGGAGGGATCATGTGACCAGCTTTGCTGGGCTCTTTGCCATTTCCTGTTGGGGAAGAGAATATCCCACAAGTAAGGATGACGCCGTGGACCGGACACACCGTTGGAGAAAGTAATTTATCAGGTAAACATAAATTCTGTTTTTTCCCCAATCCCTCCCTTTATGGTTACTCTTGAACTTCTACAGCTTGGGTATTTATTCCCCTGAGTAATAATCGTTGCTCTTATTCCTGTTTAACCTCACTACTTGGCTATACGTTAGACTAAGGTATATGTCAGGTGAGAGGGGTTTTATAGGGCTCTTGGGGTTTGGGAGACTTTGCCTCCTCCTAGTGGTAGGAATGTAATTCCCATCATTAATGGATCGTGGACTCTCGCCGCGATGAAATAAATTAATTTATCAGGTAAGTATATATTATGTTTTTTAGGCAAGAAAATAAGTTTATATTATTTATAAGTTCAATAGTATATACATATAGGTTTCTCTTGTTAAGTGTGTTCAGTCCACGGGTCATCCATTACTTATGGGATATATTCTCCTCCCCAACAGGAAGTTGCAAGAGGATCACCCAAGCAGAGCTGCTATATAGCTCCTCCCCTCACATGTCATATCCAGTCATTCTCTTGCAAGTCTCAACGAAGAAGGAGGTCGCGAGAGGAGATAGGAGTTTTTTACATAATTATTCTTCAATCAAAAGTTTATTATTTTAAAATGGCACCGGAGTGTGCTGTTTTTTTCTCTCAGGCAGTATTTAGAAGAAGAATCTGCCTGCGTTTTTCTATGATCTTAGCAGACGTAACTAAGATCCACTGGCTGTTCTCGCACATTCTGAGGAGTGGGGTAACTTCAGAAAAGGGAATAGCATGCGGGGTCCCCCGCAAATGAGGTATGTGCAGTAATATTTTCTAGGAATGGAATTGACTAAGAAAACACTGCTGTTACCCATATGATGTAAGTACAGCCTTTAATGCAGTAGTAGCGACTGGTATCGGGCTGATAAATGTATGCGCAGTTGAGTTATTTTCTAGGGACTAGAATTTGACTGAGAAAATACTGTTAATAATAAATAAATGTATGAGCCTTAACTGCAGTAGAAGCGACTGGTAGCAGGCTTAGTGATAACTTTGCATAACAATGGAAAGTTGTTTTTTAAAACGTTTACTGGCATGTTATTCGTTTTGTGAGGTACTTTGGTGATAAATCTTTTTGGGCATGAATTTTTTTTCCATATGGCTAACGTGTATTTCTGCATAGAAACCGTTGTAACAGGTCTCCCACTGTTGTAATATGAGTGGGAGGGGCCTTTTTTTAGCGCCTTGTTGCGCAGTTAAAATTATTGCACAGTCTTCCTGCTTCTTCCTCCTTGATCCAGGACGTCTACAGAGAGCTCAGGGGTCTTCAAAATTGATTTTTGAGGGAGGTAATCAGTCACAGCAGACCTGTGACAGTGTGTTTGACTGTGATAAAAGCGTTAAATCTTAAATTGATTATCCGTTTTTGGGTATTGAGGGGTTAATCATCCGTTTGCTAGTGGGTGCAATCCTCTGCTAAATTCATACAATTGCTGTTAAAATTGTTGGCCATAACTGAATTAGTTCATTGTTATTTCAACTGTGACAGTTTTTTGTGTTTTTAAAAGCGCTGCAGCGTTTTTTTTTCAATTGCTTGTAAATTTATTGACAGATTTTTTCCAAGCTTGCTAGCCTTCATTGCTAGTCTGTTTAAACATGTCTGATACAGATGAATCTGCTTGTTCATTATGTTTAAAAGCCAATGTGGAGCCCAATAGAAATATGTGTACCAATTGTATTGATGTTACTTTAAATAAAAGTCAGTCTTTACTGGTAAAGAAATTATCACCAGACAACGAGGGGGAAGTTATGCCGCCTAACTCTCCTCACGTTTCAGTACCTTCGCCTCCCGCTCAGGAGGTGCGTGAGATTGTGGCACCAAGTACATCAAGGCCCTTACAAATCACTTTGCATGATATGGCTAATGTTATGAAAGAAGTATTATCTAATTTGCCTGAGTTAAGAGGCAAGCGCGATAGCTCTGGGTTTAGGACAGAGTGCGCCGATGACACGAGAGCCATGTCCGATACTGCGTCACAATTTGCAGAACACGAGGACGGAGAGCTTCATTCTGTGGGTGACGGATCTGATCCGGGGAGACCGGATTCAGAAATTTCAAATTTAAGCTTGAGAACCTCCGTGTATTACTAGGGGAGGTGTTAGCGGCTCTGTACGATTGCGACACGGTTGCAATCCCAGAGAAATTGTGTAGGCTGGATAAATACTATGCGGTACCGGTGTGTACTGACGTTTTTCCTATACCTAAAAGGCTTACAGAGATTATTAGCAAGGAGTGGGATAGACCCGGTGTGCCCTTTTCCCCTCCTCCGATATTTAGAAAAATGTTCCCAATACACGCCACCACACGAGACTTATGGCAGACGGTCCCTAAGGTGGAGGGAGCAGTTTCTACTTTAGCCAAGCATACCACTATCCCGGTGGAGGATAGCTGTGCTTTCTCAGATCCAATGGATAAAAAATTAGAAGGTTACCTTAAGAAAATGTTTGTTCAACAAGGTTTTATATTACAGCCCCTTACATGCATTGCGCCCGTCACTGCTGCAGCGGCATTCTGGTTTGAGTCTCTGGAAGAGGCTATTCGCACAGCACCATTGGATGAGATTATGAACAAGCTTAAAGCCCTTAAGCTAGCTAATGCATTTATTTCGGATGCCGTTGTGCATTTAACCAAACTAACGGCTAAGAACTCCGGATTCGCCATCCAGGCGCGCAGAGCGCTATGGCTTAAATCCTGGTCAGCAGATGTAACTTCTAAATCTAAATTGCTTAATATTCCTTTCAGGGCAAACCTTATTCGGGCCCGGCTTGAAAGAAATTATTGCTGACATTACTGGAGGTAAGGGTCACACCCTTCCTCAGGACAGGGCCAAATCAAAGGCCAAACAGTCTAATTTTCGTGCCTTTCGTAATTTCAAGGCAGGAGCAGCATCAACTTCCTCCGCTCCAAAACAGGAAGGGACTGCTACTCGTTACAGACAGGGTTGGAAAGGCAACCAGTCCTGGAACAAGGGCAAGCAGGCCAGAAAACCTACTTCTGCCCCTAAGACAGCATGAAGAAAGGGCCCCCTATCCGGAAACGAATCTAGTGGGGGGCAGACTTTCTCTCTTCGCCCAGGCCTGGGCAAGAGATGTCCAGGATCCCTGGGCGTTGGAGATCATATCTCAGGGATACCTTCTGGACTTCAAAACTTCTCCTCCACAAGGGAGATTTCATCTGTCAAGGTTATCAACAAACCTAATAAAGAAAGAGGCATTTCTACGATGTGTACAAGACCTCTTAGTAATGGGAGTGATCCACCCAGTTCCACGGACGGAACAAGGGCAAGGTTTTTACTCAAATCTGTTTGTGGTTCCCAAAAAAGAGGGAACCTTCAGGCCAATCTTGGACCTGAAGATCTTAAACAAATTCCTAAGGTTTCCATCGTTCAAAATGGAAACTATTCGAACCATCCTACCCATGATCCAAGAGGGTCAGTATATGACCACAGTGGACTTAAAGGATGCCTACCTTCACATACCGATTCACAAAGATCATTATCGGTACCTAAGGTTTGCCTTTCTAGACAGGCATTACCAGTTTGTAGCTCTTCCCTTCAGGTTGGCTACGGCCCCGAGAATTTTTACAAAGGTTCTGGGCTCGCTTCTGGCGGTACTAAGACCGCGAGGCATAGCGGTGGCTCCGTACCTAGACGACATCCTGATACAAGCGTCAACTTTTCAAAATGCAAAGTCTCATACAGAGATAGTTCTAGCATTTCTAAGGTTGCATGGGTGGAAAGTGAACATGGAAAAGAGTTCTCTGTTCCCACTCACAAGGGTTCCCTTTCTAGGGACTCTTATAGATTATGTAGAGATGAAGATTTACCTGACGGAGTCCAGGTTATCAAAAATCCTAAATGCTTGCCGTGTCCTTCATTCCATTCCAAGCCCATCAGTAGCTCAGTGCATGGAAGTAATCGGCTTAATGGTCGCGGCAATGGACATAGTGCCATTTGCGCGCCTACATCTCAGACCGCTGCAACTATGCATGCTAAGTCAGTGGAATGGGGATTACTCAGATCTGTCCCCTTTACTAAATCTGGACCAGGAGGCCAGAGATTCTCTTCTCTGGTGGTTGTCGCGGGTTCATCTGTCCAAAGGAATGACTTTTCACAGACCAGATTGGACGATTGTAACAACAGATGCCAGCCTACAAGGCTGGGGTGCAGTCTGGAACTCCCTGAAGGCTCAGGGATCGTGGACTCAGGAGGAGAAACTCCTCCCAATAAACATTCTGGAATTAAGAGCAATATTCAATGCTCTTCTAGCTTGGCCTCAGTTAGCAACACTGAGGTTCATAAAATTTCAGTCGTACAACATCACGACTGTGGCTTACATCAATCATCAAGGGGGAACCAGGAGTTCCCTAGCGATGTTGGAAGTCTCGAAGATAATTCGCTGGGCAGAGTCGCACTCTTGTCACCTGTCAGCGATCTACATCCCAGGCGTGGAGAACTGGGAGGCGGACTTTCTAAGTCACCAGACCTTTCATCCGGGGGAGTGGGAACTTCACCCGGAGGTGTTTGCTCAACTGATCCTTCGTTGGGGCGAACCAGAGCTGGATCTCATGGCATCTCGCCAGAACGCCAAGCTTCCTTGTTACGGATCCAGGTCCAGGGACCCGGGAGCGGTGCTGGTAGATACACTAGCAGCCCCTTGGGTTTTCAACATGGCTTATGTGTTTCCACCATTTCCGTTGCTACCTCGACTGATTGCCAGGATCAAACAGGAGAGAGCATCGGTGATTCTGATAGCGCCTGCGTGGCCACGCAGGACCTGGTATGCAGACCTAGTGGACATGTCGTCCTGTCCACCATGGTCTCTGCCTCTGAGGCAGGACCTTCTAATTCAGGGTCCTTTCAACCATCCAAGCCTAATTTCTCTGAGGCTGACTGCATGGAGATTGAACGCTTGATTCTATCAAAGCGTGGTTTTTCGGAGTCGGTTATTGATACGTTAATACAGGCTCGGAAACCTGTTACCAGAAAAATTTACCATAAGATATGGCGTAAATATTTATATTGGTGTGAATCCAAGAGTTACTCATGGAGTAAGGTTAGGATTCCTAGGATATTGGCTTTTCTACAAGAAGGTTTAGAAAAGGGTTTATCCGCTAGTTCGTTAAAGGGACAGATTTCTGCTCTGTCTATTCTTTTACACAAACGTCTGGCAGAGAATCCAGACGTCCAGGCTTTTTGTCAGGCTTTGGCTAGGATTAAGCCTGTGTTTAAAACTGTTGCTCCTCCGTGGAGCTTAAACTTGGTTCTTAAAGTTCTTCAGGGTGTTCCGTTTGAACCCCTTCATTCCATTGATATTAAGCTTTTATCTTGGAAAGTTCTGTTTTTGATGGCTATTTCCTCGGCTCGAAGAGTCTCTGAGTTATCTGCCTTACATTGCGATTCTCCTTATCTGATTTTTCATTCAGACAAGGTAGTTCTGCGTACTAAACCTGGGTTTTTACCTAAGGTTGTTTCTAACAGGAATATCAATCAAGAGATTGTTGTGCCTTCATTATGTCCTAATCCTTCTTCAAAGAAGGAACGTCTTTTGCATAATCTGGACGTAGTCCGTGCTCTGAAGTTCTACTTACAGGCAACTAAAGATTTTCGGCAAACTTCTTCTCTGTTTGTCGTTTATTCTGGTCAGAGGAGAGGTCAAAAGGCTTCGGCCACCTCTCTCTCTTTTTGGCTTCGTAGCATAATACGTTTAGCCTATGAGACTGCTGGACAGCAGCCTCCTGAAAGAATTACAGCTCATTCCACTAGAGCTGTGGCTTCCACCTGGGCCTTTAAGAATGAGGCCTCTGTTGAACAGATTTGCAAGGCTGCAACTTGGTCTTCACTTCATACCTTTTCAAAATTTTACAAATTTGACACTTTTGCTTCTTCGGAAGCTGGTTTTGGGAGAAAGGTTCTACAGGCAGTGGTTCCTTCTGTTTAATGTTCCTGCCTTGTCCCTCCCATCATCCGTGTACTTTAGCTTTGGTATTGGTATCCCATAAGTAATGGATGACCCGTGGACTGAACACACTTAACAAGAGAAAACATAATTTATGCTTACCTGATAAATTTATTTCTCTTGTAGTGTGTTCAGTCCACGGCCCGCCCTGTCTTTTTTGAGGCAGTTCTAAATTTTAATTAAAACTCCAGTCACCACTGCACCCTATAGTTTTTCCTTTCTCGTCTTGCTTCGGTCGAATGACTGGATATGACATGTGAGGGGAGGAGCTATATAGCAGCTCTGCTTGGGTGATCCTCTTGCAACTTCCTGTTGGGGAGGAGAATATATCCCATAAGTAATGGATGACCCGTGGACTGAACACACTACAAGAGAAATACATTTATCAGGTAAGCATAAATTATGTTTTTTTATACTTAAATGGACATAAAACTTTAATGAGTTTTTTCATGATTCAGCTAGATCATGTGATTTTAAACAACTTTCCAATTTACTTCTATTTTTATTATTATCAGTTCTTTGTAGAGCACCAACAGATTCCACAGCACTATAAACATTGGTACGATATGTGAGGTAACATTTATTGGGAACAAGTGGGTAGAGGGCAAAGTCAAGAGTAGCACTGTTGTAAATCAGCTCTCATGAAGGTGATCTACATACAGCTGGGCTCATAGGCTTACATTCTAAGGTGTTCAAAGGGATAACAAAGTAGAAGAGGAACTGAAGTTGCCAAAGGTTAACGTATATTGTATGCATCCCTGAAGATACAGTCTTGAAAGAGCGCTTGAAATATTCAAAACTAAAGGAAAGTCTTGTGGAACGAGGCAAAGTTCCACAAAATAAGGGACAGTTTGGAGAATAAGGGCAAAGTTTTCAAATCCCCAAGAGGCCTATAAAACACCTCCCACTTCACACATACCTTAGTCTTTATTTTGCCTCTTTTGGAGGTGGTTGATGAATTAAGATGTGCATGATTTCTTCAGTGAAAGGGGTTTTCAGTCTATATTGATGCCCGGTTCCCCTCAGAGTACATTGCTTGTCAAAAGAATGTATTTGGGGTATGGTTTTTGATACGATGGTTTTCGCCTCATGGAAAATCCTTCATAGGCCCTCTGTAAATTTTGTTGCAGGGATTCGTCTTCTGCCTCCCTTTACAGATCTACATTATACTCATATTCCATTACCTCTGCTGATATGTTTCAGTACTGCTTTGGCTATCTACTGCTTGCTTAATAGTGGATGAGTGTCTATGGGTATGTTTTTTCTTTTCTTCTAATATATAGACACTCAAATAGCCTTGTTATGAACACTTTTCAAATGTTAAAAGTTTATCTATATATGGCCTTGGGATAAATAATCACTATTCCCCTTGCTTTTGCGTGCAGAAATTTTTATATAGACACTCATATAGCCATAATGTGGGCACTTTTAACTATTAAAAATGTATCTATATATGATGTATATATGGCCCTCGGATATAATATCACTATTACCCTTGCTTTGTACACAAATATAGTTTCTCACTTTCTGCCAGCTGTAGTAGTCCAATGATTTGCTCAGCTACCTAGCAAGCAGAAGGATTGGAAATTGAATCCAGCTACTAATACCAGTATTATATATATATATATATATATATATATATATATATATATATATATATATATATATATATATATATATATATATATATATATATATATATATATATATATATATCAATCGTTGGTATAAAAAACTAAACTGAACATGTATACCTGCATTACCTATATCTGTAAATCTACTTAAAATTAGTATACATTTTTCCTTTCCTCAAAGCTTTCTTAAGGTTTTTTTTTAGTGCTTATTACTTTGCATATGCTATAAAGCGAAATCTGTCCCTAAACTTACACTAGAAACTAAGTCTCCTGAACACTTTTCTACCATTATTTAAGTGTGCTTATTATAAAACAACTGAAGTACTTTCTTCGGCTCATTTATGTGACTCATATTTAGATTTGTTAAATGCATATTGACAAATCTAATGTTTCTTATGGTACTAATACACCTGTTCTCTATTTATTATAGTATGTTGCTGACGGAGTACTTCAGAATACACAGTTACATTTTTTTTTTTAAACAACGCTATTTATAAGGCTTTTGCGGCTAACCCGCCTTCAAACAAGCGTAAATGGTCAGTTCAGATTTTTTCCTTCTAAATCCTATGTACGCTGATCCAAGTGATACTGTTGTATCTTCAGATATTAAGATTTCCTCTAAAGAATGAGGATCCCTCATTTGCTGTAGAAACCTGATAATCTTTTTTATATTAAGTTGAACACACCATTCTTTTTTTTTAAAGAGTTCTTAGTAACTTTAGGGGTTAGAAACCCTAAGTATTCTCGTGCTAAACTTTTTAATCTTCTAAAATCAATGTTTAAAACTGTTGTTAATCTTCCTGTGATTTACCCTGTACCTAAATTCTTTCTCTGACTTGATTGCTAAGGAATGATTTAAGCTGGGTATATCTGTTAATCCTTTTTGAAAGGTTTAATAGTATATTTTTTTCTACATACTGGTTAAATTCTCAAACCAGCTATTTATATTGCAAATAACACTCAGCTAGATTACGAGTTTTGAGCGCTATAGGGAAATTAACGACCGCCACAAAAGCGGCGGTATTTCACCTCCCTATAGCGCTGCTATTACAGGTTTTGAAAAACCCAGCTTGTGCAGGCGATACGGTGGCATTGAGCTCCATACCGCACCCAAATACAAACAGTGTTTTGACGTGCTCGTGCACGATTTTCCCATAGACATCAATGGGGAGAGTCGGCTAAAAAAAAGCCTAACACCTGCAATCGCGGAAACAAAAGCTCCGTAACGCAGCCCCATTGATGTCTATGGGGAAAGAAAAAGTTATGTTTAAACCTAACACCTTAACATAAAAACCATGTCTAAACACCCCTAATCTGCCGCCCCCAACATGGCCGCAAGCTAGATAATGTTATTAACCCCTATTCTGCTGCCCCTAACATCGGCGCCACCTAAATACACTTATTTACCCCTAATAGGCCGCCCTTAACATCGCCACCAGCTAAATACACTTATTAACCCCTAATATGCCACCTTTAACATCGCCGCTGCCTACATTGGTTATTAACCCCTAATCTGCTGGCCCAAAAATCACAGCCACCTACCTACATTAGCCCCTAATCTGCCGCCCCCAATGTCGACGCCACTATACTAAAGTTATTAACCCCTAAACCTCTGGCCTCCCACATCACTAACACTACATAAATATATTAAACCCTAAACCTAATCCTAATGTAACCCTAAGCATAATTCTGAACCTAACACCCCCTAACTTAAATAGAATTTAAATCAATCTAAATAAAACGTACAACTAAATAACCTAATAAAACTAAATACATACTTACCTGTAAAATAAAACCTAAGATAGCTACAAAATAACTAATAGTTACATTGTAGCTAGCTTAGGTTTTATTTTTATTTCACAGGTAAGTTTGTATTTATTTTAACTAGGTAGACTAGTTAGTAAATAGTTATTAACTATTTAATAACTACCTAGTTACAATAAATACAAAGTTACCTGTAAAATTAAACCTAACCTGTCTTACACTAAAAATTAACATTACAATAAAATAAAAAAAATACATTAATCAAATATAATTATCTAAATTACAAAAAAACCCACTAGATTACACAAAATAAAAAAAACGAAATTATCAAAAATAAAAACGAATTACTCCTAATCTAATAGCCCTATCAAAATAACCCCCCCCCCCCCGAAATTAAAAAAAAAACCTAGCCTACACTAAACTGCCAATAGCCCTTAAAACAGCCTTTTGCGGGGCAAATCAGCTTTTACCTGTAAAAAAAAATACAAACAACCACCCAACAGTAAAACCCACCACCCACACAACCAAACCCCCCAAATAAAATTCTATCTAAATATACCTAAGCTAACCATTGCCCTGAAAAGGGCATTTAGCTCTTTTACATTGCCCAAAACTGTACTCTAAAAATAAAACCCACCCAATAAACCCTTAAAAAAAAAAAACTAACACTAACCCCCGACGATCCACTTATAGTTTTCGAAGACCGGACATCCATCCTCATCCAGGCGGCAGAAGTTTTCATCCGGGCGGGCAGAAGTCCTCATCAAAGCCGGCAGAAGTCTTCATCCAGGCGGGCAGAAGTCCTTTTCGAAGCCGGCAGAAGTCTTCATCCAAGCGGGCAGAAGTCTTCATCCAGACGGCATCTTCTATCTTCATCTATCCGGCGCAGAGCAGGTCCATCTTCAAGATATCCAGCGCGGAGCATCCTCTTCTTCCGATCGCCGCTGTAGAATGAAGTTTCCCTTTAAGTGATGTCATCCAAGATGGCGTCACTTACATTCGGATTGGCTGATAGAATTCTATCAGCCAATAGGAATTAAAGGTGAACAAATTCTATTGGCTGTTGCAATCAGCCAATAGGATTGTGCTTTCATCCTATTGGCTGATCCAAACAGCCAATAGGATTTAGCTCGCATTCTATTGGCTGATTGGAATAGCCAATAGAATGCAAGCTCAATCCTATTGGCTGATTGCAACAGCCAATAGGATTTTTTCATCTTTAATTCCGATTGGCTGATAGAATTCTATCAGCCAATTGGAATTCAAGGGACGCCATCTTGGATGACGTCACTTAAAGGAACCTTCATTCTGGAAGAAGACTTCGATTGAAGAAGATGCTCTGCGCCGGATGTCTTGAAGATGGAGCTGCTTGGATGAAGACTTCTCCCGGCTTCGTTGAGGATGGATGTCCGGTCTTCAAAACTGTAAGTGGATCTTCGGGGGTTAGTGTTAGGTTTTTTCAAGGGTTTATTGGGTGGGTTTTAGTTTTAGATTAGGGCTTTTGGGCTGAAAAAGAGCTAATTGCCCTTTTAAGGGCAATGCCCATCCAAATGCCCTTTTCAGGGCAATGGGGAGCTTAGTTTTTTTTAGTTAGGATTTTATTTGGGGGTTGGTTGTGTGGGTGGGGGGGGGGTTTACTCTTGGGCGTTGGTTGTAATTTTTTTTACAGGTAAAAGAGCTGATTTCTTTGGGGCAATGCCTCGCAAAATGCCCTAAGGGCAATTGGTAGTTTAGTTTAGGTTAGGTTTTTTTTTTATTTTGATAGGGCTATTAGATTAGGTGTAATTAGTTTAAAGATCTGATCATTTCTTTTTTTATTTTGTGTAATTTAGTGTTTGTTTTTTGTAATTTAGGTAATTGTATTTCATTTAATTTATTTAATTGTAGTGTAAGGTTAGGTGTTAGTTTAAGACAGGTTAGGTTTTATTTTACAGGTAAATTTGTATTTATTTTAGCTAGGTAGTTAGTAAATAGTTAATAACTATTTAGTAACTGTTCTACCTAGTTAAAATAAATACAAACTTGCCTGTAAAATAAAAATAAACCCTAAAATAGCTACAATGCAACTATTAGTTATATTGTAGCTAGCTTAGGGTTTATTTTACAGGTAAGTATTAAGTTTTAAATAGGAATTATTTAGGTAATGATAGTAAGTTTTATTTAGATTTATTTTAATTATATTTAAGTTAGGGGGTGTTAGGGTTAGACTTAGGTTTAGGGGTAAATAAATTAAGTATAGTGGCGGCGACGTTGGGGGCGGCAGATTAGGGGTTAATAAATGTTGGTAGGTGGCGGCGATGTTAGGGGCGGCAGATTAGGGTTTTTTTTTTTTTTTTATTTATTATTTTTATTAGAAATTAAAAATGTACAAATCAGAAAGCATCAACCAAGAATTATTACAGTATTGCCAGCAAGTACAAGTTTTGCAAAGTGTTTACAGAAGTAATTTCCTTTCTCAAATGAGTTAACGTGGTGTTCTGACGATGAAACATCATGGATGTTAACAACGCTAAGGCTTAATCTGTAATTAGTTGAGCTTCTTTCAGGTAGATAACATAGCTAAACTAATAACATAGTCTGAACTTATAGAAAAAGAAAATAAAAACAAAGTCCTAATCTTTTATAACAAGCTTCCTCTGTTTTCTAGATGTCACTGACAAAGGTAAGTATTTCTCTCACGTAAAGGCAAGCAGTTTTAGTTGGTTATGGCAGTTCTGGCGGCTCGGCGCTCCCCCTCTCCCAGGATGCTGGTCATGTCCACGGAATAAGCTCAGTGGGTCTCACCAGATTAGGGTTTAATAATATTTAACTAGTGTTTGTGATGCGGGAGTGCAGCAGTTTATGGGTTAATATGTTTATTATAGTGGCGACGACGCTGGGGGCGGCAGATTAGGGGTTGCAGCGACATTGGGGCGGGAGATTAGGGGTTAATAAGTATAATGTAGGTGTCGGCGATGTTGGGGCAGCAGATTAGGGGTTAATAAGTATAATGTAGATGTCGGGGCGGCAGATTAGGGGTTAATAAATAGAATGTAGGTGTCGGCGATGTTGGGGCGGCAGATTAGGTGTTAATAAGTGTAAGATTAGGGGTGTTTAGACTCAGGGTTCATGTTAGGGTGTTAGGTGTAAACATAAATTTAGTTTCCCCATAGGAATCAATGGGGCTGCGTTACGGAGCTTTACGCTGGTTTATTGCAGGTGTTAGACTTTTTTTCAGCCGGCTCTCCCCATTGATGTCTATGGGGAAATCATGCACAAGCACGTACAACCGGCTCACCCCTGACTTAAGCAGCGCTGGTATTGGTGTGCGGTAATGAGCACAATTTTGCTCTACGCTCACTTTTTGCCTAATAACGTCGGTGACAATAACTTGCAAGTTAGCACCGCACCCCTCATAACGCAAAACTCGTAATCTAGCCGTATGTTAATAATCCTTTTCAAATCTGGATTTTAAAATTTTTTGCTTTTGAGGTTTTTTCCTATTCAATATACTATCTGTATTATATTCTAAAGAATGGTTATTCTTATTCCCTCTTGGGACTGTACTACTATTTCTAAGGAAATTGGTACTTGTTTTCTGGATTCTTTAGAATTTGAATATAACCTTAGTAGAGCATTTTCACGTGCTGTTTATATTTTTAGCTCAGCTTTATCTGTGGCTGACATTACTGTTCTCTCAGCCTTTGTTGAACAGTTAGCATAAGCAGTTTCAGATTTTTAAGTATATAACTCTGTTTATTTACTTTAGATGTATTCATTTAATTATGTTTACTATATTTATTATTATGATTTCAAATATATTTTATTATATCTATCTTTTTAGGATAATAATTTGTTTGATTTCTATTATCTCCACTATTTCTGGAGGTTTAGAGTTTTTTCTGCCCTACTTTTAGTCTGGTGATGTAGATCAGTTGGTGAATGTCTTGGATGCAAATGCTTGTTTTATATCTAAGGGTCATAGATTCATTTCCCAGCAGGGTTAATACAGCCCTTTGGCCTTTGAGGTCAATTTATTGTGTACCATTTATTTGGCTAATAATAACTACTGTTTTGTTCAGCTGCTAATTTGGTTAACTCCGAGTGTAAGCACTGAAGAAGTGTTTTTTTGTATCCTTCTGGGAGAAAAATGCTATATAATTACTAGTTATAGACTGCATGAAGGTGCAGTTCTCAAACTAGTCCTTCTGGTGGGGGGCAGATTTAATTGTTTTTGGATGAACTCAGTCCAAATTCTATATTATTCTTAGAGTTTGAATAGATTTCTAGAATGAGACCTCCTTTGGGAATAATCTTTCTTTCTCAGTACACTCTGTGAATTTTTTTCAGGAGTGTTTATGCCAGTTCTTTTTGCAGGAACAGGATTTGGGTTTCTATTTCAATTCTATTCTTTGTTTCTAAGAAGAAAGGTTTATTCAGTCCATTCTTGGATCTGAAGACTTTTTTATTGTTTTGTTAGAGTATCCACTTTTAAGTTGGCGATTATAAGGACTATTAGGCCTTTTTGTTAAGGCCATTTCATGTCCTCTTCATTTTTTAGGATGTTTATCCTCATATTTTATTACATTCAGATCACTTGTGGTTTCTGAGATTTTCTTTTAAGCTTTACCAATTTGTCGCTTTTCCTTTTGGTTTAGTGACAGCTCTGTGAATCTTTTCAAAGGTTCTTGGTGCCCTTCTTTCTGTCTTTAGACAGTAGAGTATTGTGGGGCTTCCTTATTTGGATGTTATCTTGGTATAAGCTTAAACTTTTCTTTTATTAAAATCAGACAGATAGCTCAGCATGCAATGCATTGTGACTGAGCTCTGTAGCAACTTGAGGGTTGCAGGTTCGATTCCCCGCGAGGTCCATTTAGCCATTCATCCTTCCGAGGTCAATTAATTGAGCAGCATCTTGAGTCCCTTAAGGGTGTTTAGACGCGCTTTACGAGTACCCAATTCATACATATGAAACAGCAGTATTTAAATATATAGACTTTTCTTTTTTTGGAATCCCTCATGAATCAACTAAGTTTTGTTTCTTCAAGGCATGGTTAGAGGATTTAATTTACCCAAGAGTTTCGTGATTCCTCAGCCAAGGATCACTTCTTTTTGGGTTTCTAGATAGATTCTGTGTTCATGTCTTTGTCTTTATCGGACAAAAGTCAATTGTAAGTGGCATTAGCCTGTCTAACTTACAGTCTAGAACATTTCTTTCAGTGGCTATGTGCATGGAAGTTGTTAGGTCTCATAACTGCAGCATCGGACATGGTTCCCTTTGCTTGTTTTTCATCTGAGATCTCTTTTTGATTTGCATAATGAATCAATGATACAGGGATTGTTTTTAAATATCACAGTTGATATTTTTAAATCCTAACACTCTACTCTCTCTGTTTTGGTGATTAATCTATCATCATTTTATTTAGGGGCCTCTTTTTGTTAGTCCTTCCTGGACTGTATTCTTAATGGATGCAAGTCTTACAGTTTGGGGAGCTGTCTGAGGGTCTTTTGACAGCACAAGGGGTTTGGAAACTTCAAGAGGCGAGGTTTGCAATCAATATTTTGGAACTCTGTGCTATTTTTCAGAGCTCTTTCAGGTTTGGCCTCTTTTATGAGAGAACTTTTTAATTTTTTTGCTTTCAGACATTCAGTATCACAACTGTGGTATATGTAAATCAACAATAGGGACTTGTAGTTCCTTAGCAATTAAGAGGTATCTTGAATACGTACTTAGATGGAATTCATCTCCTGTCTATTTTCTACGATTTTAGACATTTGGGAGGTGGATTATCTCAGCCGTCAGTCTTTACATCTGGGAGAGTGGAGTCCCTATACATGTTTTCTCAATTTCCCAGGTACTTTTTCAGATCCTAAGGTGGAGATGGTGGATGCATTAGCAGTGTCTTTGTTTTGCAACCTGACTATATCAACCCGCCTTTGTTTTTTTTCTTCCAAAGGTGATTTTCAAGATCATATTGGAACAGTGTCATGTGTTTCTGATAGCTTCAGCATGGCCTCACAGGTTTGGTATGTGGATCCTGTTTGGATGTCCAGTTGCCATCATTGTCCGCTTCTCTTTGGCCAGCCCTTTTGTTTTAGGGGCTATTTTTCCATCGGGATCTCAAATTACTAATTTGGGGGTATGGAAATTGATTAGTGTTGAGTCATAGAGGTTTCTCTGACTCAGTTTTTGTTGGTATGTTGCAGGCTTATAAGTCTGTTTCAAGGAACATGTTTTATCAAGTTTGGAAAACCTATATTTTATAGTGTTCTTCTCATATATTCTCTTGGTATTCTTTTAAAATTCCTAGGATTTTACAGTTTTTCAGGATGGTTTTGATAAGTTTGTCTGCAAATTTTAACTTCCTGATATTCACTGTTTTATTCAGGCTTTGGTTGGTATCAAGCCTGTTAATTTATTAATTTCTCTTTTTTTGGAGTCTTATTTGGTTGGAATATTATCTACTTTCTTGGAAAGTGTTGCTTCTTTTGATTATCTCTCTGCTACAAGAGTTTCTGGTTTATCAGTTCTCTCTTATGTGTCTCCTTATCTGAGTTTTTCATCTAGATAAGTTGTTTTGTGGACTTCTTTTTCTTTCATCTAATTGGCAAGAGTCCATTAGCTAGTGACGTATGGGATATACAATCCTACCAGGAGGGGCAAAGTTTCCCAAACCTCAAAATGCCTATAAATACACCCCTCACCACACCCACAATTCAGTTTTACAAACTTTGCCTCCTATGGAGGTGGTGAAGTAAGTTTGTGCTAAGATTTCTACGTTGATATGCGCTTCTCAGCATTTTTTGAAGCCCAATTCCTCTGAGTACAGTGAATGTCAGAGGGATGTGAAGGGAGTATCACCTATTGAATGCAATGGTTTTCCTCACTGGGATCTATTTCATAGGTTCTCTGTTATCGGTCGTAGAGATTCATCTCCTACCTCCCTTTTCAGATCGACGATATACTTTCATATTCCATTACCTCTACTGATAACCGTTTCAGTACTGGTTTGGCTATCTGCTATATGTAGATGGGTGTCTTTTGGTAAGTATGTTTTCATTACTTAAGACACTCTCAGCTATGGTTTGGCATTTTATGTATTTATATAAAGTTCTAAATATATGTATTTTACTTATATTTGCCATGATTCAGGTTTTCAGTATATTTCCTTTTTGCAGACTGACTGTTTCATATCTGGGAAATGCTTTTTTATGAAAATGTATTTCTTACCTGGGGTATAGTCTCTTTTTCAAATTGACTGTCTTTTAAATTTGCGGGCAAAATTAGGTTTGCGAGGGCCCAAAATGCCAAAGTTTATTGTGTCATTCTTGGCGCAAGATTTTTTGGCGCGAAGTTACATTCATTGACGCAAATTCGTAATTTCTGTTTGTTGTGCGTCACACTTGGCGCCAAATATTTTCATTATTTAAGACCCCATTTTTATTTGCCTCTTGCCTTTTTCTATGTCAAAGGGCTATGCTGTTTGCATTTTCTCCCCATTCCTGAAACTGCCATATATGGAAATTGATCATTTTGCTTTATATGTTGTTTTTTTTTCGCTTACATTTGCAAGATGTCTCAATCTGATCCTGTCTCAGAATTCACTGTTGGATCCCAGCTGCCTGATAACAGTTCTACCAAAGCTAAGTGCATTTGTTGTAAACTTGTGGAGATTATACCTCCAGCTGTGGTTTGTAATAGTTGTCATGATAAACTTTTACATGCAGAAAATGTATCCATCAGTAGTAGTGTATTACCTGTTGCTGTTCCCTCAACATCTAATGTACATGATATACCTCTAAATTTAAAATAATTTATTTCTGATTCTATTCAGAAGGCTTTGTCTGCCATCCTGCCTTCTAATAAATGTAAAAGGTCTTTTAAAACTTCTCATAGAGTTGATGAAATTTCAAATGACCAGCAACATACTGATTTATCCTTCTCTGATGAGGATATATCTGATTCAGAAGATCCTGCCTCAGATATTGACACTGACAAATACTCTTTTTATTTAAAATGGAGTATATTCGTTCTTTATTAAAAGAAGTGTTGATTACATTGGATATGGAGGAAACTAGTCCTCTTGATATTAAAACTAGTAAACGTTTAAATTCTGTTTATAAACCTCTTGTGGTTATTCCAGAGGTTTTTCCAGTTCCTGATGCTATTTCTGATATGATTTCTAAAGAATGGAATAGGTCTGGTACTTCTTTTATTCCTTCTTCAAGGTTTAAAAAATTGTATCCTTTGCCAGCAGTTAGATTGGAGTTTTGGGAAAAGATCCCCAAAGTTGATGGGGCTATCTCCACTCTTGCTAAACGTACTACTATTCCTACGGAAGATAGTACTTCTTTTAAAGATCCTTTAGAAAGGAAACTTGAATCTTATCTAAGGAAAGCTTATTTATATTCAGGTTATCTTCTTAGGCCAGCAATTTCTTTGGCTGATGTTGCAGCTGCTTCAACTTTTTGGTTGGAAACTTTAGCGCAACAAGTATCAGATCATGATTTGTCTAGCATTGTTAAGTTGATTCAACATGCTAATAATTTAATTTGTGATGCCATTTTTGATATCATCAAAATTAATGTTAGATATATGTCTTTAGCTATTTTAGCTAGAAGAGCTTTGTGGCTCAAATCTTGGAATGCTGATATGACTTATAAATCCAGATTGCTATCTCTTTCTTTCCAAGGTAATAAATTATTTGGTTCTCAGTTGGATTCAATAATTTCAACTGTCACTGGGGGGAAGGGAGATTTTTTGCTTTAGGATAAAAAACCTAAAGGTAAATCTAAAGCTTCTAACCGTTTTCGTTCCTTTCGACATAATAAGGAACAGAAATCTAATCCTTCCCCAAAGGAATCTGTTTCCAATTGGAAGCCTTCCTCAAATTTGAATAAATCCAAGCCTTTTAAGAAATCAAAGCGAGCCCCCAAGTCCGCATTCTTCAAAGATGTTTGGATCAATTCGGTCCAAAATCATTGGATTCAGAGTATTGTCTCTCAGGGGTACAGAATAGGATTCAGAGTAAGACCACCTGTGAGAAGATTTTTTCTCTCACGCATTCCAGCGAACCCAGTAAAGGCTCAGGCTTTCCTGAAGTGTGTTTCAGACCTGGAGTTATCAGGGGTAATCATGCCAGTTCCATTTCAGGAACAGGGCCTGGGGTTTTATTCAAATCTATTCATTGTCCCAAAGAAAGAAAATTCATTCAGACCAGTTTTGGATCTAAAGATTTTGAATCGATATGTAAGAGTACCAACTTTCAAGATGGTGACTATAAGGTATATTCTGCCTTTTGTTCAGCAAGGGCATTATATGTCCACAATAGACTTACAGGATGCATATCTTCATATTCTGATTTATCCGGATCACTATCAGTTCCTGATATTCTCTTTTCTAGACAAGCATTACCAATTTGTTGCTCTTCCTTTTGGCCTAGCAACAGCTCCAAGAATCTTTTCAAAGGTTCTCAGTGCCCTACTCTTTGTAATCAGAGAGCGGGGTATTGCAGTGTTTCCTTATTTGGACAATATCTTGGTACTCGCTCAGACGTTCTGCAGAATCTCAAGTGAATAAACTAGTGTTGTTTCTTCAAAGACATGGTTGGAGGATCAATTTACCAAAAAGTTCTTTGATTCCTCAGACAAATGTAACCTTTTTAGGTTTCCAGATAGATTCAGTGTCCATGACTTTGTCTCTAACAGACAAGAGACATTTGAAATTGGTTGCAGCCTGTCGGAACCCTCAGTCTCAGTCATTCTTTTCAGTGGCTATGTGCATGGAAGTTTTAGGTCTCATGACTGCAGCATCGGACGCGATCCCCTTTGCTCGTTTTCATATGAGACCTCTCCAGCTTTGTATGCTGAACCAATGGTGCAGGGATTATACAAGGATATCACGGTTAATATCCTTAAATCCCAATGTTTGACTTTCTCTGACTTGGTGGTTATATCACCATCATATAATTTTAGGGGCTTCTTTCTTTCGTTAGTCCAATCTGGACTGTGATCACAACAGATGCGAGTCTTTCAGGTTGGGGAGCTGTTTGGGGATCTCTGATCCAGGTATAGACAATTGGGAAGCGGATTATCTCAGTCATCAGACTTTACATCAGGGAGAATGGTCTCTTCACCCAGATGTGTTTTCTCAAATTGTTCAGATGTGGGGGCTTCCAGAAATAGATCTGATGGCTTCTCATCTAAACAAGAAACTTCCCAGGTACCTGTCCAGGTCCAGGGATCCTCAGGCGGAAGCAGTGGATGCGTTGACACTTCCTTGGTGTTATCAACCTGCTTATATTTTCCCGCCTCTAGTTCTTCTTCCAAGAGTGATCTCCAAAATCATCATGGAGCCATCGTTTGTGCTGCTGGTGGCTCCAGCATGGCCTCACAGGTTTTGGTATGTGTATCTTGTTCGGATGTCCAGTTGCCAACCTTGGCCACTTCCATTAAGGCCAGACCTTCTATCTCAAGTCCGTTTTTCCATCAGGATCTCAAATCATTAAATTTGAAGGTATGGAAATTGAATGCTTAGTCATAGAGGTTTCTCTGACTCAGTGATTAATACTATGTTGCAGGGTCGTAAATCTGTTTCTAGAAAGATTTATTATCGAGTTTGGAAGACTTATAATTTCATGGTGTTCTTCTTATAAATTCTCCTGGCATTCTTTTAGAATTCCTAGAATTTTACAGTTTCTTCAGGATGGTTTTAATAAAGGTTTGTCTGCAAGTTCCTTGAAAGGACAAATCTCTGCTCTTTCTGTTTTATTCCACAGGGAAATTGCTAAACTTCCTGATATTCATTGTTTTGTACAGGCTTTGGTTCGTATCAAGCCTGTCATTAAATCAATCTCTCCTCCTTGGAGTCTTAGTTTGGTTTTGAAGGATTTCCAGGCTCCTCCATTTGAGCCTATGCATTCTTTGGACATTAAACTACTTTCCTGGAAAGTGTTGATCCTTTTGGACATCTCTTCTGCTAGAAGAGTTTCTGAATTATCCTCTCTCTCTTGTGAATCTCCTTTTCTGATTTTTCATCAGGATAAGGCAGTTTTGCGGACTTCATTTAAATTCTTATATAACACACAAAGAGTGAACAGTGGCACTACTTGGGCTTTTTCCCCTTGATATCTAATCAAGAATTCCAAATAATATGGATTTATTCACCGGTAATGTTGGGGAAATGGTGCTCATGCATATCACAATAATTTAAACCTAAAAGGAGGGGTAGCTAGAGAAAGCCAAGAATCCCCACCCAAAAAGTATGCACTGTGAACACTCTAGGCCTAGACTAAAGGCAGTCTTTTCCGAAAATAGGAAAATAAAATATATCTTTTATTATTAGGTTAAAATTAAATCTGGCATACACATTAAAAGAATCCAGACATACACTTATGGTGAACCTGTCAAATAATCAAGGGGGGTCAATAAGAGTAGGGCCTTAATATAATGAAGGTGATCCTCCCCTCTCAAAGGAATATATAGGATAGATATCTTCTGTCTCACTGCCTTGATATTCTTGATCTGGTAATGCTTGTGCTTTTAATGCCCCAAGTAAGGGTGTACAGTCGTTCTAATGTGTCTCGTTTACTAACTACACCACTAACATACGTTTGTAATCACCGTACATATAGTACAGTGTAATATAATTATAGATCAAGGAAAAGGGTACAGTCTTGTGATAACTTTATTAATTCGTCATACCCTTATCACTGATCAAAGTGTATTAGAGTTTTCAACAAAACCCAATAATGTGATATATGAATATTGGTAGTGTATGTAATGCTTAAACACGTGTAATTCAAATTGCTTGTTTCAGTCCTATCAGGATTAATACTAAGGTACAAATGTTAGTATCTTAATGTGAAAAGGTACCTAAATACCCATGTATTTGGGCTCTTGTTGCGTTGTGTTGTGTTTTTCAAAAGCCCGGAGGGGCAAGTCACTTGAGCATTTTTGCGCTCTCAATTTTTAATAGCCAGAAGATCACTTTAGTTGAACCTTAACTCTGTCAAAATTGCTATTATTTAAACTACAATTTGATCTGGGTTGTGCCAGATCCGGTATCTAATGTACCGTTTACTTTAAAGTTAATAGACGATAACAGTCCTAACAGATAGTTTGGTTAAAAGTATAGAATCTGAGTTGTGTTAGACCTAATACTCCAAGTAACGCCATTACTGTTAGAGTTTACGTTCCACTGTGGTACCTGACCCTAGTCATTATTATTAGCCTTTTGGAACATACGTTTGTAGTGCAATATATAATTGATCTGGGTTGTATCAGATCTAGCAGTTCCAATATTGCCAGTATTAAGTGGAATTTACGATATCTATCAAGCAGAACTTGTTAAATGATTCATTTAGTGCAGCATTTATTGCAGCAACTATAAGACTTTTAACAAGCTAGACAGGCTATATAAGTAATTGCTGAAACACTTGATACATTGTATACTGTTAATACTTTCCACTAATATAGAACATTGCCAATATTGAACAATTATGGGATCTGGGTTGTGCCAGATCTAATACTTATAAACCACGCTATAAACTGTTCTATTACATGGTCCATGTTATGTGAGACTTTAACCATCAACACTATTCTGTATAATAAACGCTTGCAGTTTATTATATATCCGATCAGGGCTTTGCCTGATATAATAGCAATAATATCGCTAGTAACAAGTGGAATTCACAAAATAAATATAACAAAACTATATGAATATTCCATTCAGCGTGGCATGTATCGTAGCAACTACACGATCTGAAACAGGCTAGACCTGCTACATATCAGTTCACCGAAACCTAACATATTATATACCATTTATACTTTTCACAAGATATGATCTAGGTGGTGAATGATTAAAGAGCTCTATTATATATAGCGTATACCACAAAAGACTAGTGGAATACACGTTTAATTTTTCAGTTGATATTTTGCTAACTTTAGCAAACCAATGTACAATGGATAATATACTCTTTGAGTAACACAACGCAACAAGAGCCCAAATACATGGGTATTTAGGTACCTTTTCACATTAAGATACTAACAGTTGTACCTTAGTATTAATCCTGATAGTACTGAAACAAGCAATTTGAATTACACGTGTTTAAGCATTACATACTTTACCAATATTCATATATTACATTATTGGGTTTTGTTGAAAACTCTAATACACTTTGATCAGTGATAAGGGTATGATGAATTAATAAAGTGATCACAAGACTGTACCCTTTTCCTTGATCTATAATTATATTACACTGTACTATATGTACAGTGATTACAAATGTATGTTAGTGGTGTAGTTAGTAAACGAGACACATTAGAACGACTGTACACCCTTACTTGGGGCATTTAAAGCACAACCATTACCAGATCAAGAGTATCACGGCAGTGAGACAGAAGATATCTATCCTATATATTCCTTTGAGAGGGGAGGATCACCTTCATTATATTAAGGCCCTACTCTTATTGACCCCCCCCTTGATTATTTGACAGGTTCGCCATAAGTGTATGTCTTGATTCTTTTAATGTGTATGTCTTTTTATTTTAACCTAATAATAAAAGTTATATTTTATTTTCCTATTTTCGGATACGACTGCCTTTAGTCTAGGCCTAGAGTGCTCACAGTGCATGCTTTTTGGGTGGGGATTCTTGGCTTTCTCTAGCTACCCCTCCTTTTAGGTTTAAATTATTTCATTTAAATTCTTACCTAAGGTTTTTAATTCTAACAACATTAATAGAGAAATTGTTGTCCCTTCTTTGTGTCCTAATCCTAAGAATTCTTTAGAGAGATCTTTACATTCTTTGGATGTGGTGAGAGCTCTGAAATATTATGTTGAAGTCACTAAAGATTTCAGGAAGACTTCTAGTCTATTCGTTATCTTTTCTGGTTCCAGGAAAGGTCAGAAGGCTTCTGCCATTTCTTTGGCATTGTGGTTAAAGTTTCAGAGAATTACAGCTCATTCTACTAGATCAGTTTCCACTTCTTGGGCTTTTAAGAATGAAGCTACGGTTGATCAGATTTGCAAAGCAGCATCTTGGTCTTCTTTGCATACATTTACTAAATTCAACCATTTTGATGTGTTTGCTTCTTCGGAAGCAGTTTTTGGTAGGAAAGTTCTTCGGGCAGCTGTTTCAGTTTGATTCTTCTGCTTATGATTTAAGTTTTTATTTTTTGAGAATAAACTTATATTTGGGTTGTGGATTTATTTTTTTCAGCGAAATTGCTGTTTTTATTTTGTCCCTCCCTCTCTAGTGACTCTTGCGTGGAGTTCCACATCTTGGGCATTGCTATCCCATATGTCACTAGCTCATGGACTCTTGCCAATTACATGAAAGAAAACATAATTTATGTAAGAACTTACCTGATAAATTAATTTCTTTCATATTGGCAAGAGTCCATGAGGCCCACCCTTTTTATGGTGGTTATGATTTTTTTGTATAAAGCACAATTATTTCCAAATTCCTTTGTTGATGCTTTTTACTCCTTTCTTTATCACCCCATTTCTTGGCTATTCGTTAAACTGAATTGTAGGTGTGGTGAGGGGTGTATTTATAGGCATTTTGAGGTTTGGGAAACTTTGCCCCTCCTGGTAGGATTGTATATCCCATACGTCACTAGCTCATGGACTCTTGTCAATATGAAAGAAATTAATTTATCAGGTAAGTTCTTACATAAATTATGTTTTTTCCTAAGGTTGTGAATTTGATAGACATTAGTAGAGAATATGTTGTCCCTTCTTTGTGTCCTAATCCTAAAGAATTCTTTGAGAGTTCTTTACATTCTTTGGATGTGGTAAGAACTTTATAATTCTATATCGGGGTTACTAGGATTTCAGAAGACTTCTAGTCTATCGGCTGTTTTTCTGGTTCCAGAAAAGGTTAGGAAGCCTCTGCTATTTCTTTGGCATCCTGATTAAAGCTTTTGTTTTTCAAGGCTTATTTCGAGGCAGGGCAGGTTCCGCCTCAGTGTTTTACAGTTCATTCTACTAAGCTCAGTCGCATTTTCTTGGGCTTTTTCAGAATGAAGCTTAGGTTAATCAAATTTGCAAATCAGTAATTTGGTCTTCTTTGCATACTTTTATTATTTTTACCATGTTTATGTATTTGCTTCTTCTGAAGCAATCTTTGGTAGAAAAAGTTCTTCAGGCAGCTGTTTCAATTTGATTCTACTGCTTTTGATTTAAGTGTTTTCGTGGAAAACTTATTGTGTGGATTTAATTTCTCAGTGGAAATAGCTGTTATTTTATCCCTCCCTTTCTAGTGACTCTTCTGTGGTCTTCCAAATCTTGGGTTTTTCTATCCCATACTTCACTAGCTCATGGACTCTTGCCAATTACATTATTATTATTATTATCAGGTATTTGTAGAGCGCCAACAGATTCTGCAGCGCTGTAAACATAGTCGGTGTACAGGATAGCTTTTGTAGGGGTCAAGTGGGTAGAGGGCCCCGCAGAGAGTTTCACTGTTGTAGTCGGCTCTTATGAAGCAATCTGTAAACAGCTGGGCCCATAGGCTTACATTCTAAGAATGTAAGAAAACATAATTTATATAAGAACTTACCTGATAAATTAATTTCTTTCATATTGGCAAGAGTCAATGAGACCCACCCTTTTGATGGTGGTTATAGTTTTTGTATAAAAGCACAATTATTTATAGTTCCTATTTTTGTATGCTTTTCTACTCCCTTATTTTTTTCACCCCACTACTTGGCTATTTGTTAAACTGAATTGTGGGTGTGGTGAGGGGTGTATTTATAGGCTTTTTGAGGTTTGGGAAACTTTGCCCCTCCTGGTAGGATTGTATATCCCATACATCACTAGCTCATGGACAATATGAAAGAAATTAATTTATCAGGTAAGTTCTTATTTAAATTATGTTTTTTCCCCAGTTCCATACGCTAGCATTGTTGGAATGTTGCAATCTTCCGTCTCTACCTCGGCCCTAGGCGCCCTGCTACAGATTTCTCTCCAGCTGAGCGTCTGCTCAAAGATGTGCAGTTTTCTTATGCACTAGCCTTCTACCAAGCGTCCATGTTACTAGCCATCAGAGGGGAAAAAGGAAACCTCCTGTTATGTGATGCTTCATTCCTGAATCACCGGACTCTTGCTGTGGTGATCAAGACTCTGTGACACTCTGTCTTACTCGAAACACTGTCTGTATGAGGTTGGCCTAATTTCACCAGGCCTTCTCAGGGATTGTGGAGGCAGCTCTAGCAAACAAGCCTTTTTCAGCTCCTACTTGCTTCCTAGTCGAGCCCTACACGCCAGGAGCCTGTGTCCTAGAGAGGGTAATTCCTCCAACAGCGGACAGGCGACTTGGGATGGATCATTCTTGAGCTCCGTCAGGTTACACACTGAACACCTCGTCCTCCGTTCATCTCCCACCAGAAACCGCAAGACTCATTTGTTCACAGAGTTAATTAATGATCCTATTACTCCCTTAAGTTACAATAAAAAGGAATAGTTTTAATGATTTACCTACTATGTTAGTAATCTGTAGCAGCTGTAGCAATATTCAATTGCTTAAACAAAAATAACAAATTGTGACTAGTTCGTAAACATATTAACATAGTACCTATCTGTGACTAATTTTTGGGATGCCTGAAGATAATTATACAGTATTAAGTGGATGGGAATAAACTATGTACATGGGCTAAACTCCTACAATCCGGGAGCTATAATATGTTTAACATTATCTAGATTTCCCCATTCATAACTTCCCCACTTAATTATAGTTCAGGCACATACAAACATAAAAAGGAGATGAAGCTCCAAAGTGCAAAACACCCCTAACACGTGTTTCACATACACACTTCTTCAGAGGAGCTCAGATGTGACTTGAGACGTTTTCACTAGTAGATTGAAAATGGATATTGAAACAGGGTTTGAAGATTACCTCTTTTATTTTAATGTCAGTAGCCTGCCCTTTGCTGTCGAAGGGAACCGTCCCTCAGCCTCCACCAAAGGGGTTATAGGTATATCCGATCATATCCTCTGCAGTATTTATACTCGCACTGGATGGGCTCTTTACTGCATCAGCGTTTTTGTGAGGGAGAAAGGCCTCAGCAAGCTGGTAAGATCAGTGGAGGGGTTCTGCAATTAAGGTAATTGTTCTAAAGAAGGAGAACTCATATCGTCCCATTCGTCCATGAACAGATTTGTCTGAGTTCCTTCTTTGAAGATGGAGACAATCCAAACCATTTTGCCCCTGGTACAAAAAGGTCAATTTATGACAACTATAGATTTGAAGGATGCTTATTTACACATTGCAATTCACAAAGTTTCTAAGGTTTGCTTTTATCAACAAGAATTACAAGTTTGTGGCTCTACCATTTGGTTTAGCCACTGCCCCTCGGATCTTTACAAAGGTGTTAGGGGATCTGTTGGCAATAATCAGACCACAGAGGATCTTCATTAAACTTATTTGGATGGCATATTGATCCAGGCCCCATCCTTTTCCCTAGCATCCTCTCATATCCAGAGGACAATTTCCTTCCTTCAGACTCATGGGTGGAACATAAATATTCCCAAGAGTTCTTTAATGCAAACTTCAAGAATAGTCTTTCTGGGTTTGATAATAGACTCTGTTCAAATGTGTTTGTTTGCGAGTTTCTGTGAGAAACAAACTGCAAAAAGCCTTTTGGTCTCTTCAGATGATTCATCCCCCATCTGTAGCACAGTGTATGGAAGTAGTGGGTCTTATGGTAGAGGTTTCAGATGCTGTACCATTTGCACGTTTTTATCTTCGTCCCCTTCGGCTATCCATGCTTAATCAGTGGACAAAGGATTATTTTCATCTAGAGCAGAAAAACAGAGTTCAGTTCCTCAAACTTTCTCCCTTGTGGTGGAGGGACAGTTATTTTTTGACCCTTGGAGCCTCTTTCCTTCAGCCTACTTGGATCATGGTCACTACAGACACAAGCCTAACAGATTGGGGAGCTGTTTGGTAGTCCCGGAGGGCACAGAGAGTGTGGTCTCAGCAGGCGAGGTTACCCATTAACGTTCTAGAACTTTGTGCGATCCTTCGGGCTCTTCACTCTCGCCCCCTTCTCAGACAGGAAAAATGAATTTGTCTTCAGTCAGACAACCTCATGGCTGTAGCTTACAACAGTCATCAAGGAGGGACTCTGAGTCCCCTTGCCATGCAATAAGTCTCTCTGTCTTGGGCAGACTACTGCTCTCTGTCTGCTGTTCACATTCCTGGGTAAACAACTGGGAAGCATATTACTTAAGCAGTCAGTCTGTACATCCAGGAGAATGGTCTCCTCATCAGGACATGTTTGATTAACTAGTCCTAAGATGGAGTCTTTCAGATATAGACATTATGGCATCCAAACTAAACCACAAACTTTAGGTTTATTGCGCATGGTCAACAGATCCAAGAGCTCAAATAATCAGTGCTCTAGTTTGTCCTTGGCACTTTCATCTGGCCTATCTATTTCCCCTGTTAGTTCTTCTTCCGAAAGTCATTGCAAGAATCAAACAGGAACTAGCATCCTCATAGCTTTGGCTTGGCCACGCAGAACTTAGTATGTGGATCTTATTCAGATGTCATCCTCCCCTCCTTGGACTCATACTCTCAGGGAAGATCTACTGTCCCATGGTCCCTTTTATAATCAGGACCTCCGATTTCTGAATTTGACGGTATGGAGGTTGCATGCCTAATCCTCAAGTGTAGATGCTTTTCAGATTCTGTAATCTCTACTCTTCCTCAAGCCATAAAACCGGTTGCTCAAAAGATATACCATAAGATTTGGAAATCTTATTTTCTTTGATGTTCTTTGAAACGCTTCTCTTGGAAATCATTTAGAATTCCAAACATTCTTTAGTTTCAGGATGGTCTGGAGAAAGATTTATAGGCTAGCTCATTAAAAGGTCAAATTTCTGCCTTGTATGTTTTGTTTCATATAAAGTGTCCTAATGTTCAAACTTTTGTTCACACATTGGTGAGAATTTGCCCTGCTATTAGGCCTATTTTTCAACCTTGGAATCTTAATCTGGTTTTATCTATTTTCCAAGGTCCTCCCTTTGAACCTATGCATAATTTGGATCTAGAATTGGTGTCTTGGAAGGTTCTTTTTCTTCTAGCCATATCTTCAGCTAGATGAATTTCTGAACTCTCAGCTCTTTCTTCTGATCCCCCTTTTTTGTTTTTTTTTGACCAGGATAAAGCAATTCTTAGAACCAAATATGGTTTTCTTTGAAAGGTTTTCTCTTCTGCGATTACTAATCATGAAATGATTGTTTCTTCGTTGTGCCCTAATTCTAATTCTAAGGAACGTCTTCTACACAATTTGGATATGGTTAGAGCCTTAAAATATTATCTTTAGGCTACCAAAGATTTTAGACAGACCTCTAGCTTATTTTTCCATTTTTCAGGTAATAGAAAAGGTCAAAAGGCCACGGCAGTGACTTAAACTTCATGGCTGAAACAGACAATACGTAAAGCTTACTTGGTTGTGAAAAAACACCTCCAAAACAAGTTACTGCACATTCCCCTAGATCTGTATCTACTTCTTGGGCCTTTAAAAATTAGGCCTCCTTGGAACAGATTTGCAAAGCGGCAACTTGGTCTTCTCTTTTACATACATTTCTCCAACATAGGTGTGTCCGGTCCACGGCGTCATCCTTACTTGTGGGATATTCTCTTCCCCAACAGGAAATGGCAAAGAGCCCAGCAAAGCTGGTCACATGATCCCTCCTAGGCTCCGCCTACCCCAGTCATTCTCTTTGCCGTTGTACAGGCAACATCTCCACGGAGATGGCTTAGAGTTTTTTAGTGTTTAACTGTAGTTTTTATTATTCAATCAAGAGTTTGTTATTTTAAAATAGTGCTGGTATGTACTATTTACTCAGAAACAGAAAAGAGATGAAGATTTCTGTTTGTATGAGGAAAATGATTTTAGCAACCGTCACTAAAATCCATGGCTGTTCCACACAGGACTGTTGAGAGCAATTAACTTCAGTTGGGGGAACAGTGAGCAGTCTCTTGCTGCTTGAGGTATGACACATTCTAACAAGACGATGTAATGCTGGAAGCTGTCATTTTCCCTATGGGATCCGGTAAGCCATGTTTATAAAGATCGTAAATAAGGGCTTCACAAGGGCTTATTAAGACTGTAGACTTTTTCTGGGCTAAATCGATTCATTATTAACACATATTTAGCCTTGAGGAATCATTTTATCTGGGTATTTTGATATAATAATATCGGCAGGCACTGTTTTAGACTCCTTATTATTTAGGGCCTTTCCCAAATCATAGGCAGAGCCTCATTTTCGCGCCGGTGTTGCGCACTTGTTTTTGAGAGGCTTGACATGCAGTCGCATGTGAGAGGAGCTCTGATACTTAGAAAAGACTTTCTGAAGGCGTCATTTGGTATCGTATTCCCCTTTGGGCTTGGTTGGGTCTCAGCAAAGCAGATACCAGGGACTGTAAAGGGGTTAAAGTTAAAAACGGCTCCGGTTCCGTTATTTTAAGGGTTAAAGCTTCCAAATTTGGTGTGCAATACTTTTAAGGCTTTAAGACACTGTGGTGAAAATTTGGTGAATTTTGAACAATTCCTTCATGTTTTTTCGCAATTGCAGTAATAAAGTGTGTTCAGTTTAAAATTTAAAGTGACAGTAACAGTTTTATTTTAAAACGTTTTTTGTACTTTGTTATCAAGTTTATGCCTGTTTAACATGTCTGAACTACCAGATAGACTGTGTTCTGAATGTGGGGAAGCCAGGATTCCTATTCATTTAAATAAATGTGATTTATGTGACAATGACAATGATGCCCAAGATGATTCCTCAAGTGAGGGGAGTAAGCATGGTACTGCATCATTCCCTCCTTCGTCTACACGAGTCTTGCCCACTCAGGAGGCCCCTAGTACATCTAGCGCGCCAATACTCCTTACTATGCAACAATTAACGGCTGTAATGGATAATTCTGTCAAAAACATTTTAGCCAAAATGAACACTTACCAGCGTAAGCGTGACTGCTCTGTTTTAGATACTGAAGAGCATGACAACGCTGATAATAATGGTTCTGAAGGGCCCCTAACCCAGTCTGATGGGGCCAGGGAGGTTTTGTCTGAGGGAGAAATTACTGATTCAGGGAACATTTCTCAACAAGCTGAACCTGATGTGATTACGTTTAAATTTAAATTGGAACATCTCCGCATTCTGCTCAAGGAGGTATTATCCACTCTGGATGATTGTGACAAGTTGGTCATCCCAGAGAAACTATGTAAAATGGACAAGTTCCTAGAGGTCCCGGGACTCCCAGAAGCTTTTCCTATACCCAAGCGGGTGGCGGACATTGTTAATAAAGAATGGGAAAGGCCCGGTATTCCTTTCGTCCCTCCCCCCATATTTAAAAAATTGTTTCCTATGGTCGACCCCAGAAAGGACTTATGGCAGACAGTCACCAAGGTCGAGGGAGCGGTTTCCACTTTAAACAAACGCACCACTATACCCATAGAGGATAGTTGTGCTTTTAAAGATCCTATGGATAAGAAATTAGAAGGTTTACTTAAAAAGATGTTTGTTCAGCAGGGTTACCTTCTACAACCTATTTCATGCATTGTCCCTGTAGCTACAGCCGCATGTTTCTGGTTCGATGAGCTGATAAAGGCGGTCGATAGTGATTCTCCCCCTTATGAGGAGATTATGGACAGAATCAATGCTCTCAAATTGGCTAATTCTTTCACCCTAGACGCCACTTTGCAATTGGCTAGGTTAGCGGCTAAGAATTCAGGGTTTGCTATTGTGGCGCGCAGAGCGCTTTGGTTGAAATCTTGGTCAGCTGATGCGTCTTCCAAGAACAAGCTACTTAACATTCCTTTCAAGGGGAAAACGCTGTTTGGCCCTGACTTGAAAGAGATTATCTCTGATATCACTGGGGGTAAGGGCCACGCCCTTCCTCAGGATCGGCCTTTCAAGGCAAAAAATAAACCTAATTTTCGTCCCTTTCGGAGAAACGGACCAGCCCAAAGTGCTACGTCCTCTAAGCAAGAGGGTAATACTTCTCAAGCCAAGCCAGCTTGGAGACCAATGCAAGGCTGGAACAAGGGAAAGCAGGCCAAGAAACCTGCCACTGCTACCAAGACAGCATGAAATGTTGGCCCCCGATCCGGGACCGGATCTGGTGGGGGGCAGACTCTCTCTCTTCGCTCAGGCTTGGGCAAGAGATGTTCTGGATCCTTGGGCGCTAGAAATAGTCTCCCAAGGTTATCTTCTGGAATTCAAGGGGCTTCCCCCAAGGGGGAGGTTCCACAGGTCTCAGTTGTCTTCAGACCACATAAAAAGACAGGCATTCTTACATTGTGTAGAAGACCTGTTAAAAATGGGAGTGATTCATCCTGTTACATTAAGAGAACAAGGGATGGGGTTCTACTCCAATCTGTTCATAGTTCCCAAAAAAGAGGGAACGTTCAGACCAATCTTAGATCCCAAGATCTTAAACAAGTTTCTCAAGGTTCCATCGTTCAAGATGGAAACCATTCGAACTATTCTTCCTTCCATCCAGGAAGGTCAATTCATGACCACGGTGGATTTAAAGGATGCGTATCTACATATTCCTATCCACAAGGAACATCATCGGTTCCTAAGGTTCGCATTCCTGGACAAGCATTACCAGTTCGTGGCGCTTCCTTTCGGATTAGCCACTGCTCCAAGGATTTTCACAAAGGTACTAGGGTCCCTTCTAGCTGTGCTAAGACCAAGGGGCATTGCTGTAGTACCTTACTTGGACGACATTCTGATTCAAGCGTCGTCCCTTCCTCAAGCAAAGGCTCACACGGACATTGTCCTGGCCTTTCTCAGATCTCACGGATGGAAAGTGAACGTGGAAAAGAGTTCTCTATCTCCGTCAACAAGGGTTCCCTTCTTGGGAACAATAATAGACTCCTTAGAAATGAGGATTTTTCTGACAGAGGCCAGAAAAACAAAACTTCTAGACTCTTGTCGGATACTTCATTCCGTTCCTCTTCCTTCCATAGCGCAGTGCATGGAAGTGATCGGTTTGATGGTAGCGGCAATGGACATAGTTCCTTTTGCGCGCATTCATCTAAGACCATTACAACTGTGCATGCTCAGTCAGTGGAATGGGGACTATACAGACTTGTCTCCGAAGATACAAGTAAATCAGAGGACCAGAGACTCACTCCGTTGGTGGCTGTCCCTGGACAACCTGTCACAAGGGATGACATTCCGCAGACCGGAGTGGGTCATCGTCACGACCGACGCCAGTCTGATGGGCTGGGGCGCGGTCTGGGGATCCCTGAAAGCTCAGGGTCTTTGGTCTCGGGAAGAATCTCTTCTACCGATAAATATTCTGGAACTGAGAGCGATATTCAATGCTCTCAAGGCTTGGCCTCAGCTAGCGAGGGCCAAGTTCATACGGTTTCAATCAGACAACATGACAACTGTTGCGTACATCAACCATCAGGGGGGAACAAGGAGTTCCCTAGCGATGGAAGAAGTGACCAAAATCATTCTATGGGCGGAGTCTCACTCCTGCCACCTGTCTGCTATCCACATCCCAGGAGTGGAAAATTGGGAAGCGGATTTTCTGAGTCGTCAGACATTGCATCCGGGGGAGTGGGAACTCCATCCGGAAATCTTTGCCCAAGTCACTCAGCTGTGGGGCATTCCAGACATGGATCTGATGGCCTCTCGTCAGAACTTCAAAGTTCCTTGCTACGGGTCCAGATCCAGGGATCCCAAGGCGGCTCTAGTGGATGCACTAGTGGCACCTTGGACCTTCAAACTAGCTTATGTGTTCCCGCCATTTCCTCTCATCCCCAGGCTGGTAGCCAGGATCAATCAGGAGAGGGCGTCGGTGATCTTGATAGCTCCTGCGTGGCCACGCAGGACTTGGTATGCAGATCTGGTGAATATGTCATCGGCTCCACCTTGGAAGCTACCTTTGAGACGAGACCTTCTTGTTCAGGGTCCGTTCGAACATCCGAATCTGGTTTCACTCCAGCTGACTGCTTGGAGATTGAACGCTTGATCTTATCGAAGCGAGGGTTCTCAGATTCTGTTATCGATACTCTTGTTCAGGCCAGAAAGCCTGTAACTAGAAAGATTTACCACAAAATTTGGAAAAAATATATCTGTTGGTGTGAATCTAAAGGATTCCCTTGGGACAAGGTTAAGATTCCTAAGATTCTATCCTTCCTTCAAGAAGGATTGGAAAAAGGTTTATCTGCTAGTTCCCTGAAGGGACAGATTTCTGCCTTGTCTGTGTTACTTCACAAAAAGCTGGCAGCTGTGCCAGATGTTCAAGCCTTTGTTCAGGCTCTGGTTAGAATTAAGCCTGTTTACAAACCTTTGACTCCTCCTTGGAGTCTCAACTTAGTTCTTTCAGTTCTTCAGGGGGTTCCGTTTGAACCCCTACATTCCGTTGATATTAAGTTATTATCTTGGAAAGTTTTGTTTTTAGTTGCGATTTCTTCTGCTAGAAGAGTTTCAGAATTATCTGCTCTGCAGTGTTCTCCTCCTTATCTGGTGTTCCATGCAGTTAAGGTGGTTTTACGTACTAAACCTGGTTTTCTTCCAAAAGTTGTTTCTAACAAAAACATTAACCAGGAGATTATCGTACCTTCTCTGTGTCCGAAACCAGTGTCAAAGAAGGAACGTTTGTTGCACAATCTGGATGTTGTTCGCGCTCTAAAATTCTATTTAGATGCTACAAAGGATTTTAGACAAACATCTTCCTTGTTTGTTGTTTATTCCGGTAAAAGGAGAGGTCAAAAAGCAACTTCTACCTCTCTCTCTTTTTGGATTAAAAGCATCATCAGATTGGCTTACGAGACTGCCGGACGGCAGCCTCCCGAAAGAATCACGGCTCATTCCACTAGGGCTGTGGCTTCCACATGGGCCTTCAAGAACGAGGCTTCTGTTGATCAGATATGTAGGGCAGCGACTTGGTCTTCACTGCACACTTTTACCAAATTTTACAAGTTTGATACTTTTGCTTCTTCTGAGGCTATTTTTGGGAGAAAGGTTTTGCAAGCCGTGGCGCCTTCCATTTAGGTGACCTGATTTGCTCCCTCCCTTCATCCGTGTCCTAAAGCTTTGGTATTGGTTCCCACAAGTAAGGATGACGCCGTGGACCGGACACACCTATGTTGGAGAAAACAGAATTTATGTTTACCTGATAAATTACTTTCTCCAACGGTGTGTCCGGTCCACGGCCCGTCCCTGGTTTTTTTAATCAGGTCTGATAATTTATTTTCTTTAACTACAGTCACCACGGTACCATATGGTTTCTCCTATGCAAATATTCCTCCTTAACGTCGGTCGAATGACTGGGGTAGGCGGAGCCTAGGAGGGATCATGTGACCAGCTTTGCTGGGCTCTTTGCCATTTCCTGTTGGGGAAGAGAATATCCCACAAGTAAGGATGACGCCGTGGACCGGACACACCGTTGGAGAAAGTAATTTATCAGGTAAACATAAATTCTGTTTTTCTGAAGCAGCTTTTGGCAGGAAAGTCCTTCAAGCCGCAGTGTCCATCAAATAGGAACTGCCCTTTATTTGTCCCATCCGTCCTTAACATGGACTCTAAGCTTTGGTCTTGTACTCCACATGTTATGTACTACCATGGACTTTCCTCATTATGTGAAAAAAATCAAACTTTATACTTACCAATAAATTTCTTTCTTTCGGAATGAGGAGAATCCTTGGAACTCGCACTATTTTTTAGAATCAAAGGGCGACTGTTCTTATTTGCATTTCTTAACCCTGCTTTCAGTCTTTCCTTAAAAAATGTTCTACCTCTGCTCAGCTATATGTTAAAAGGAGAGAGGAGTAGAGAGGGAGTGAAAGCTCTTGTGAAGTTCTTGACCTCCACCTGCTGGCAGAAATTATATCCCACATGGTATGGATACCCATGGACTCTCCTCATTCCGAAAGATTTTTTTTTATTGGTAAGTATAAATTCTGATTTTATTTTGTGAGCCCCTTGCTGACTAAACTAATTGTCCTACAGATTAAATTAGTGCATTAGTGGTTTAATTCAAACAATTAAAAACTTATTTACTAGCTATTCTCTTCCTTTACATATCAAAAATTCCTTTAAACACAAAAACACGTTTTATACCCATTTCCTTTGAAATTTCTCTCACCACTTTTATTTCTATATTTAAAAACTCATACTCATAACATTGCACATTTTCCGGATTTTATTTTCAACATTATATATGTAATAGGTTTACTAAAAATAGTTCATGCTCTCCAGAAACTGCCTCAGAATAGATATAGTTTAGTATCAAACTGTGACTGCTCTTTAATAATAAAATCTAATAAATGAAATGGACATATTTTCTATAAGAAATGACTTTGCATCACATGCTGTTTTTGTATCAAAGCAATGATGGCAACACTTATATTGTAGTAATACAGAGAATTAATGTGTGCTTGTTTTAAAGAACATTGTGTACTGTATCTATTTTAACAAAATGGGTATGTTTGTTTCCGTTTATATTTTGGTCAACCAAAATATGAATGGAATTATTTATATGTTTGTTATATAAAAGCTCATTGTTATCTATTTGTTACCTCTTTCCTGTAATTTAATTAAATTCTGAAATTGTTGGTCTTTCCAATTCCTAGTAGAAGTGGAAGACTTCAGACTTAGGGCAAAATGTATCGTCATTGCAGGCGGACAGGTTATCTAGAAGTGAACCTGTCCACCTGCAATTGCCACTTGTGCTGCTGCATTGCATGCTAAAATTTAATATTGCACAAGAGGTTTTTTGTGCAATAAATGTCATGAAAGCAGGGTATTGCTCTTGCCACCTCTGAGGTGCTGGAGAGGCAAAAGAAGCAGCTTCTGCTTCTTAAATATCTGGTGGCTGCTGCTCCGTATAGCCAAAAATCTGCAAACACAGATTCATAAATCTAAACTTTAAATGCACACTCAAGTCTAAATCAAACTTTCATGATTCAGATAGAGCATGCAATTTTAAACAACGTTCCAATTCACTTCCATTAACAAAATCTGCACAGTCTTTTTATATTTACACTTTTTTGAGTAACCAGCTCTTACTGAGCATGTGTGAGAAATCACAGAATATAAATATATGCATTTGTGATTGGCTGGTGGCTGTCACATGATACAGAAGTAGTGGAAATATACAAATTGAATTTTAGACTAAGTTCTATTGTCTTTTTATAGTGCATTTGTTGACTATGCAAATGTACTGTATTTACTGGTCCTTTAACACTGCATTATTCTACACAGTCATTGTTTACACACTTAATCACACATTTATAGCCATGACTAATTGGCCTTAGCTACATGATTAGACAAAGAAAATCTTAGGTCTCACCATGGCTGGCATTGCATTGCTTTATTGACTCTAAAATCTTACATTTATTTTATAATATTGAAAAGAATAATATAATTTAAATTATTTGTCTCAGTGTTATTCTTAGGCTAGCCTATGCTTTAAATATTTTATTCTATATAGCGTTTATTTACTGTTTAAAGGGACAGTCAAGTCCAAAAAAACTTTCATTTTTCAAATAGGGCATGTAATTTTAAACAACTTTCCCATTTACTTTTATCAACAATTTTGGTTTGTTCTCTTGGTGTTCTAGTTGAAAGCAAACCTAGGAAGGTTCATATGATAATTTCTAAGCCCTTGAAGGCCGCCTCTATTTTATTTACTTTTCACAGCAGGGGAGAGCAAGCTCATGTAGGCCATATAGATAGCATTGTGATCACGCCGTGGATAGTGGCAGACACTGCACTAATTGGCTAAAATGCAAGTCAATAGATAATAACTAAAAGTCATGTTAGGGGCGGTCAGAAGATGCTTAGAGACAAGATAGTCACAAAAGTAAAAAGTGTATTAATATAACAGTGTTGGTTTTGCAAAACTGGGGAATGGGTAATAAAGGGATTATCTGTCTTTTTAAACAACAAAAATTCTGGTGTTGACTGTCCCTTTAATGACCCTCTAAGAAAATATTATAACCTAACAAAGGCATTTAGTAACCAGTGAATCATACCCTTGTGTAAAAGCATTTAAGCTAATAATTATTACGTGTTAGATAAATATATTTTCAATCCTAATACTAATGATTTACTGGGTTGATTTATATTCTTTTTTTATCGTGGAATAAGAGAATAGTAAATTGTGATTAAATTACTTTTTAAACATGTTCAAATAATTATGTTTTGCTGATTATTACTGATTATACATCTTTCAGTAAAGCTCTTTTAATAATAAAATCCTTTCCTCCATAAATGAATTGATATGCCAATATTGTAGATAAACAGACATACATTTTTAGCATATTTTCTTTCTAGTTACAATCGCTAAGATATTTTCAGTGCAGTTTTGTCTGTACAAGCTAAGTACACAATGCTTTTTTAAAAATAGACAATGGCAATCACGTTGGACTAAGGCCAAAAAAAAGGACCTGTAGAAATGCCCAACCATGAAACATATTCAACACAGACTCCTCCTTTACTGAGTTTGTTTTAGCTGTGCCAAGTAATCTATCTCAGTATCTAGTTGCATTTCTACGTGAAATAGAAGCATTTTTGCTATATACTTCCATTAGCAAAAAAGCTTCTATTTAAAGTCAGTACTGATTTTCTGTGGCATACACACATATCCTGGAAGGGTCGTGCACCGGTATGCAAACACCATACCATCTCAGAGAGTCAGTGGCGGCTTGTATGACACAAATTAGGTCTTCACAGAAGCAATACACACACTGAGCCTAAATAATAGTGCACAGGCCCTCACAGCATATGTGCGTATGCTGCAGAAAAACGGTAATGAACTTTACTAGAAGCATTTTTGCTAATGGAAGAGAAATTGAAAAAAACGCTTCTACATTTATGCACATTTCAATTTTGACCTTTTTTATGCATTTATCTCCTAAGAGTTAGTACTATACTCATGCTTCCAGCTGCATGACTTTATGCACATAAAACACTAAAACCATACTGTTTGTGACACCATAAAAAATGGTATATATTTATTTTAAAAGCAATGAATTTAAAAGCTTGAAACAACGTACATAGCTATTTTATAGCACCATAAAATTTCAGCATCTGTATTTCAAATAAAACTAAAGCACATGTCAACAAACTAAGAATCTCTTAACTGATGTCAGAGTGCTGCATCAAAGGTATTACTTCCATCTTGTTCCTCTTCTGAGCTTGTTATACACTGATCAAAGTTAAGTTTTTGGAATTCTTTTTTGATATCAAGAAATGATTTATTTTTGGTCTCTGGCACAACAAAGAAGATGAATCCTGCTATAAAGATGCACTCCACAAAGAAAACCAGGAAACAGTACTGATTTAGTCCATTCTGAAATAAATAAAGTATAATTTACTCATAGATATAGAGAATCTACTAAGAGATCACAGAAGCCAAAGCCTCTTTAGCCACAGTAATTTGGAAACAATAGATTACATTAATGACACATTGCTTTCTAAAAACAGGAGATTATTATAAACAAACACAAATAACTAAAGACGCTTTTAAAGTCTACATTACTATGATTTACTATATTTCACACACTCTAAGTGCATGTAATTTAAAAAAAAATGCATATTTCAAAATGGCACAAAACTTTGGCACAAAATCTTTTCATGAGAAAAAGTTAAAACAAACCCTTATGTCTGCCTGGAAAAGTTAAGGTCTGTATCCCATTGTATACACTACATGTAGTGTCAGCTGTGTACCAGCGGGAGCTGAAAATATTGAACCACCAGTTATCAAACTTGGCTCACTACGAATGGTAGCCTCATCTACGTAGTGGTAGGTAGCAATTTCCTATATGGGGAGTGGGTTGTGGGTTTTGTTAAGTTGGAGTGGGTAGTCCTGAGGATGTCAGGGTTTTTTTCATGGTACGAGTGGGTCACTTTTACTTTCTTTAGAGGCCCTAACAATGTTATTTATGTAACTTAGGTACCAGTGTTATAGTGACTTAAAGTGAATGTAAATTTTGATGCTAAAGTGCCCGGTTTTTAAAAATTTGATTAAAAACAGGGGCACTTTAATTCATCAAAATTTACATTTCACTTGTGTTGTGAAAAAGTACTTACCTTTTAAACTTGACAGCAGCTCCAGCTTCCTCCAGTCGTCACAAGCCATTTCTGATGTCAGAAATGATGGATAGGTCATCCTCCAATCAAGGCTTCCCCCCGGGGGAACCAGTTTCTAATTCAACGCTGTGATTAGAGGAAGCCTGATTCCTCATTTTAGATCCAGGAAGAGGTTTTTTTTTGACGGGCGGAGGAAGATGGAGCTGCTGTCAAGATTAAAAGGTAATTTTTTCTTTCACAACACAAGTGAAATGTAAATTTTGATGAATTATAAGTGCGCCTGTTTTTAATCAAATTTTTAAAAACCAGGCACTTTACCATCAAAATTTACATTCACTTTAAACCAGAAATTCCCTAATGGCTGGTTGCTTTAACAAGCAGTCTGGTGCTGCTATTAAAAAATGAGAGCAATTACAGAGGTTTCACTAAATATCAATGGGCCAGGTTTGATCTGTTCACTAAATGGAGGCACTATACACAAATATGATATTTTTTTGTGTTCAATTTTATGTATATGAGTATAGCATGGGCTCTATTTATTTCCTATGGCATTGGGGGTCCACGGATCATTCTAATTACTAGTGGAATATTCACTCCCTTACCCATAACCTCCAGTCATTTTCTTTTCCTCTATCACGGGAGGATGTGCGAAGATGGTCTGAAGATATTAATCCTTTAATGGGTACTTTTCCCTGCAAGCAAGGATTGGGGCTATGCTGTGTCCATGTCAATCTCTTTAGTAAGAGTAATGGTGGCTTTTAGCAGTTAGAAGGCGGAGAGGTGGTCCTTGCTTTATTTATAACAACTATGCTACCTCTTTGATAGAAAACCAGAGTTGGTTACTTTCTTATTTCTCTTGTAAGATGTATCGAGTCCACAGATTCATCCTTACTTGTGGGATATTCTCCTTCCCTACAGGAAGTGGCAAAGAGAGCACCCACAGCAGAGCTGTCTATATAGCTCCTCCCCCAGTCATTCTCTTTGCCTACTCTAAGTACTAGGAAGGGCAGAGCGAGTGTGGTGACAAAAATGTTAGTTTTTTATTTCTCAAGCAAAAGTTTGTTATTTTAAATGGTACCGGTGTGTACTATTTCCTCTCTGGCAGAAAAGGGATGAAGATTCCTACAAGGAGGATGATGATCTTAGCACTTTGTAACTAAGATCCACTGCTGTTCTCACAAGGGCTGAAGAGTACAGGAAAACTTCAGTTGGGGGAACGGTTTGCATGCTAAGCCGCATATGAGGTATGTTCAGTCTATATTTTTCTAGACAGACTGTGTTAATTCTAGAAAAGGCTGGCAATATTCCCATGAGGGAAGGGTAAGCTGTATTCAGACACTTGGATAGGAATTTCAGCTTGCATGAAGGGCTCATAAGTTACTGATGACACTGTTAGGAAAAAACGTTTTTGTTTATTCAGTAAATAAAAGGGGTCATTGTGGATTGTTTTTGGATTTTTAAACCCACATGGTTAATTAAGAGACACTCTGGTGTTTTTCTTTCATGTAATTAGCAAGAGTCCATGAGCTAGTGACGTATGGGATATACATTCCTACCAGGAGGGGCAAAGTTTCCCAAACCTCAAAATGCCTATAAATACACCCCTCACCACACCCACAATTCAGTTTTTACAAACTTTGCCTCCGATGGAGGTGGTACAAGGAGTTTGGGAATCTCAGGAGGTGAGATTACCGATCAATATTTTGGAACTCCGTGCAATTTTCAGAGCTCTTCAGTTTTGGCCTCTTCTGAAGAGAGAATCGTTCATTTGTTTTCAGACAGAAATAGATCTGATGGCGTCTCATCTAAACAAGAAACTTCCCAGATATCTGTACAGATCCCGGGATCCTCAGGCGGAGGCAGTGGATGCATTATCACTTCCTTGGAAGTATCATCCTGCCTATATCTTTCCGCCTCTAGTTCTTCTTCCAAGAGTAATCTCCAAGATTCTGAAGGAATGCTCGTTTGTTCTGCTGGTAGCTCCGGCATGGCCTCACAGGTTTTGGTATGCGGATCTTGTCCGGATGGCCTCTTGCCAACCGTGGACTCTTCCGTTAAGACCAGACCTTCTGTCACAAGGTCCTTTTTTCCATCAGGATCTGAAATCCTTAAATTTAAAGGTATGGAGATTGAACGCTTGATTCTTGGTCAAAGAGGTTTCTCTGACTCTGTGATTAATACTATGTTACAGGCTCGTAAATCTGTATCTAGGGAGATATATTATAGAGTCTGGAAGACTTATATTTCTTTCATGTAATTAACAAGAGTCCATGAGCTAGTGACGTATGGGATATACATTCCTACCAGGAGGGGCAAAGTTTCCCAAACCTTAAAATGCCTATAAATACACCCCTCACCACACCCACAAATCAGTTTTACAAACTTTGCCTCCAAGGGAGGTGGTGAAGTAAGTTTGTGCTAGATTCTACGTTGATATGCGCTCCGCAGCAAGTTGGAGCCCGGTTTTCCTCTCAGCGTGCAGTGAATGTCAGAGGGATGTGAGGAGAGTATTGCCTATTGAATGCAGTGATCTCCTTCTACGGGGTCTATTTCATAAGGTTCTCTGTTATCGGTCGTAGAGATTCATCTCTTACCTCCCTTTTCAGATCGACGATATACTCTTATATTTACCATTTCCTCTACTGATTCTCGTTTCAGTACTGGTTTGGCTTTCTACAAACATGTAGATGAGTGTCCTGGGGTAAGTAAGTCTTATTTTCTGTGACACTCTAAGCTATGGTTGGGCACTTTATTTATAAAGTTCTAAATATATGTATTCAAACATTTATTTGCCTTGACTCAGAATGTTCAACTTTCCTTATTTCCAGACAGTCAGTTTCATATTTGGGATTATGCTTTAAATTATCATATTTTGTCTTACCTCAAAAATTTGACTTTTTTCCCTGTGGGCTGTTAGGCTCGCGGGGGCTGAAAATGCTTCATTTTATTGCGTCATTTTTGGCGCGGATTTTTTTGGCGCAAAAATTCATTTCCGTTTCCGGCGTCATACGTGTCGCCGGAAGTTGCGTCATTTTTTGACGTTATTTTGCGCCAAAAATGTCGGCGTTCCGGATGTGGCGTCATTTTTGGCGCCAAAAGCATTTAGGCGCCAAATAATGTGGGCGTCTTATTTGGCGCCAAAAAATATGGGCGTCGCTTTTGTCTCCACATTATTTCAGTCTCATTTTCATTTGCTTCTGGTTGCTAGAAGCTTGATGTTTGGCATTTTTTTCCCATTCCTGAAACTGTCTTATAAGGAATTTGATTTATTTTGCTTTATATGTTGTTTTTTCTCTTACATATTGCAAGATGTCTCACGTTGCATCTGAGCCAGAAGATACTACAGGAAAACCACTGCCTGCTGGATCTACCAAAGCTAAGTGTATCTGCTGTAAACTTTTGGTAGCTATTTCTCCAGCTGTTGTTTGTATTAATTGTCATGACAAACTTGTTAAAGCAGATAATATTTCCTTTAGTGATGTACCATTGCCTGTTGCAGTTCCCTCAACATCTAAGGTGCAGAATGTTCCTGATAACATAAGAGATTTTGTTTCTGAATCCATAAAGAAGGCTTTGTCTGTTATTTCTCCTTCTAGTAAACGTAAAAAGTCTTTTAAATCTTCTCTCTCTACAGATGAATTTTTAAATGAACACCATCATTCTGATTCTTTGGACTCTTCTAGTTCAGAGGATTCTGTCTCAGAGATTGATGCTGATAAATCTTCATATTTATTTAAGATGGAATTTATTCGCTCTTTACTTAAAGAAGTACTAATTGCTTTAGAAATAGAGGATTCTAGTCCTCTTGATACTAATTCTATACGTTTGGATAAGGTTTTTAAAGCTCCTGCGGTTATTCCAGAAGTCTTTCCTGTTCCTAATGCTATTTCTGCAGTAATTGCTAAGGAATGGGATAAATTGGGTAATTCATTTACTCCTTCTAAACGTTTTAAGCAATTATATCCTGTTCCGCCTGACAGGTTAGAATTTTGGGACAAAATCCCTAAAGTTGATGGGGCTATTTCTACCCTTGCTAAACGTACTACCATTCCTACATCAGATGGTACCTCGTTTAAGGATCCTTTAGATAGAAAAATTGAATCTTTTCTAAGAAAAGCTTATCTATGTTCAGGTAATCTTCTTAGACCTGCTATATCATTGGCTGATGTTGCTGCAGCTTCAACTTTTTGGTTGGAAACTCTAGCGCAACAAGTAACAAATCGTGATTCTCATGATATTATTATTCTTCTCCAGCATGCTAATAATTTCATCTGTGATGCCATTTTTGATATTATTAGAGTTGATGTTAGATTTATGTCTCTGGCTATCTTAGCCAGAAGAGCTTTATGGCTTAAGACTTGGAATGCTGATATGGCTTCTAAATCAACTCTACTTTCCATTTCTTTCCAGGGAAACAAATTATTTGGTTCTCAGTTGGATTCTATTATTTCAACTGTTACTGGTGGGAAAGGAACTTTTTTACCACAGGATAAAAAATCTAAAGGTAAAAACAGGGCTAACAATCGTTTTCGTTCCTTTCGTTTCAACAAAGAACAAAAGCCTGATCCTTCGTCCTCAGGAGCAGTTTCAGTTTGGAAACCATCTCCAGTCTGGAATAAATCCAAGCCTGCTAGAAAGGCAAAGCCTGCTTCTAAGTTCACATGAAGGTACGGCCCTCATTCCAGTTCAGCTGGTAGGGGGCAGGTTACGTTTTTTCAAAGAAATTTGGATCAAATCTGTTCACAATCTTTGGATTCAGAACATTGTTTCAGAAGGGTACAGAATTGGTTTCAAGATGAGACCTCCTGCAAAGAGATTTTTTCTTTCCCATGTCCCAGTAAATCCAGTGAAAGCTCAAGCATTTCTGAATTGTGTTTCAGATCTAGAGTTGGCTGGAGTAATTATGCCAGTTCCAGTTCCGGAACAGGGGATGGGGTTTTATTCAAATCTCTTCATTGTACCAAAGAAGGAGAATTCCTTCAGACCAGTTCTGGATCTAAAATTATTGAATCGTTATGTAAGGATACCAACGTTCAAGATGGTAACTGTAAGGACTATATTGCCTTTTGTTCAGCAAGGGAATTATATGTCCACAATAGATTTACAGGATGCATATCTGCATATTCCGATTCATCCAGATCATTATCAGTTCCTGAGATTCTCTTTTCTAGACAAGCATTACCAATTTGTGGCTCTACCGTTTGGCCTTGCTACAGCTCCAAGAATTTTCACAAAGATTCTCGGTGCCCTTCTGTCTGTAATCAGAGAACAGGGTATTGTGGTATTTCCTTATTTGGACGATATCTTGGTACTTGCTCCGTCTTTACATTTAGCAGAGTCTCATACGAATCGACTTGTGTTGTTTCTTCAAGATCATGGTTGGAGGATCAATTTACCAAAAAGTTCTTTGATTCCTCAAACAAGGGTAACCTTTCTGGGTTTCCAGATAGATTCAGTGTCCATGACTCTGTCTTTAACAGACAAGAGACGTCTAAAATTGATTACAGCTTGTCGAAACCTTCAGTCACAATCATTCCCTTCGGTAGCCTTATGCATGGAAATTCTAGGTCTTATGACTGCTGCATCGGACGCGATCCCCTTTGCTCGTTTTCACATGCGACCTCTTCAGCTCTGTATGCTGAACCAATGGTGCAGGGATTACACGAAGATATCTCAATTAATATCTTTAAAACCGATTGTTCGACACTCTCTAACGTGGTGGACAAATCACCATCGTTTAATTCAGGGGGCTTCTTTTGTTCTTCCGACCTGGACTGTAATTTCAACAGATGCAAGTCTCACAGGTTGGGGAGCTGTGTGGGGATCTCTGACGGCACAAGGAGTTTGGGAATCTCAGGAGGTGAGATTACCGATCAATATTTTGGAACTCCGTGCAATTTTCAGAGCTCTTCAGTTTTGGCCTCTTCTGAAGAGAGAATCGTTCATTTGTTTTCAGACAGACAATGTCACAACTGTGGCATACATCAATCATCAAGGAGGGACTCACAGTCCTCTGGCTATGAAAGAAGTATCTCGAATTTTGGTTTGGGCGGAATCCAGCTCCTGTCTAATCTCTGCGGTTCATATCCCAGGTGTAGACAATTGGGAAGCGGATTATCTCAGTCGCCAAACGTTGCATCCGGGCGAATGGTCTCTTCACCCAGAGGTATTTCTTCAGATTGTTCAATTGTGGGGGCTCCCAGAGATAGATCTGATGGCCTCTCATCTAAACAAGAAACTTCCCAGGTATCTGTCCAGATCCCGGGATCCTCAGGCGGAGGCAGTGGATGCATTATCACTTCCTTGGAAGTATCATCCTGCCTATATCTTTCCGCCTCTAGTTCTTCTTCCAAGAGTAATCTCCAAGATTCTGAGGGAATGCTCGTTTGTTCTGCTAATAGCTCCGGCATGGCCTCACAGGTTTTGGTATGCGGATCTTGTCCGGATGGCATCTTGCCAGCCATGGACTCTTCCGTTAAGACCAGACCTTCTGTCACAAGGTCCTTTTTTCCATCCGGATCTGAAATCCTTAAATTTAAAGGTATGGAGATTGAACGCTTGATTCTTGGTCATAGAGGTTTCTCTGACTCCGTGATTAATACTATGTTACAGGCTCGTAAATCTGTATCTCGAGAGATATATTATAGAGTCTGGAAGACTTATATTTCATGGTGTCTTTCTCATCATTTTTCTTGGCATTCTTTTAGAATACCGAGAATTTTACAATTTCTTCAGGATGGTTTGGATAAGGGTTTGTCCGCAAGTTCTTTGAAAGGACAAATCTCTGCTCTTTCTGTTCTTTTTCACAGAAAGATTGCTATTCTTCCTGATATTCATTGTTTTGTACAAGCTTTGGTTCGTATAAAACCTGTCATTAAGTCAATTTCTCCTCCTTGGAGTTTGAATTTGGTTCTGGGAGCTCTTCAAGCTCCTCCGTTTGAACCTATGCATTCATTGGACATTAAATTACTTTCTTGGAAAGTTTTGTTCCTTTTGGCCATCTCTTCTGCTAGAAGAGTTTCTGAATTATCTGCTCTTTCGTGTGAGTCTCCTTTTCTGATTTTTCATCAGGATAAGGCGGTGTTGCGAACTTCTTTTGAATTTTTACCTAAAGTTGTGAACTCCAACAACATTAGTAGAGAAATTGTGGTTCCTTCATTATGTCCTAATCCTAAGAATTCTAAGGAGAAATCATTGCATTCTTTGGATGTTGTTAGAGCTTTGAAATATTATGTTGAAGCTACGAAATCTTTCCGTAAGACTTCTAGTCTATTTGTTATCTTTTCCGGTTCTAGGAAAGGCCAGAAAGCTTCTGCCATTTCTTTGGCATCTTGGTTGAAATCTTTAATTCATCTTGCCTATGTTGAGTCGGGTAAAACTCCGCCTCAAAGAATTACAGCTCATTCTACTAGGTCAGTATCTACTTCCTGGGCGTTTAGGAATGAAGCTTCGGTTGACCAGATCTGCAAAGCAGCAACTTGGTCTTCTTTGCATACTTTTACTAAATTCTACCATTTTGATGTATTTTCTTCTTCTGAAGCAGTTTTTGGTAGAAAAGTTCTTCAGGCAGCGGTTTCAGTTTGAATCTTCTGCTTATGTTTTTTGTTAAACTTTATTTTGGGTGTGGATTATTTTCAGCAGGAATTGGCTGTCTTTATTTTATCCCTCCCTCTCTAGTGACTCTTGTGTGGAAAGATCCACATCTTGGGTAGTCATTATCCCATACGTCACTAGCTCATGGACTCTTGTTAATTACATGAAAGAAAACATAATTTATGTAAGAACTTACCTGATAAATTCATTTCTTTCATATTAACAAGAGTCCATGAGGCCCACCCTTTTTTGTGGTGGTTATGATTTTTTTGTATAAAGCACAATTATTCCAATTCCTTATTTTATATGCTTCGCACTTTTTCTTATCACCCCACTTCTTGGCTATTCGTTAAACTGATTTGTGGGTGTGGTGAGGGGTGTATTTATAGGCATTTTAAGGTTTGGGAAACTTTGCCCCTCCTGGTAGGAATGTATATCCCATACGTCACTAGCTCATGGACTCTTGTTAATATGAAAGAAATGAATTTATCAGGTAAGTTCTTACATAAATTATGTTTTCTTGGTGTCTTTCTCATCATTTTTCTTGGCATTCTTTTAGAATACCGAGAATTTTACAGTTTCTTCAGGATGGTTTAGATAACGGTTTGTCCGCAAGTTACTTGAAAGGACAAATCTCTGCTCTTTCTGTTCTTTTTCACAAAAAGATTGCTATTCTTCCTGATATTCGTTGTTTTGTACAAGCTTTGGTTCGTATAAAACCTGTCATTAAGTCAATTTCTCCTCCTTGGAGTTTGAATTTGGTTCTGGGAGCTCTTCAAGCTCCTCCGTTTGAGCCTATGCATTCATTGGACATTAAATTGCTTTCTTGGAAAGTTTTGTTCCTTTTGGCCATCTCTTCTGCCAGAAGAGTTTCTGAATTATCTGCTCTTTCTTGTGAGTCTCCTTTTCTGATTTTTCATCAGGATAAGGCGGTGTTGCGAACTTCTTTTGAATTTTTACCTAAAGTTGTGAATTCCAACAACATTAGTAGAGAAATTGTGGTTCCTTCATTATGTCCTAATCCTAAGAATTCTAAGGAGAAATCGTTGCATTCTTTGGATGTTGTTAGAGCTTTGAAATATTATGTTGAAGCTAATAAGTCTTTCCGAAAGACTTCTAGTCTATTTGTTATATTTTCCGGTTCTAGAAAAGGCCAGAAAGCTTCTGCCGTTTCTTTGGCATCTTGGTTGAAATCTTTAATTCATCTTGCCTATGTTGAGTCGGGTAAAACTCCGCCTCAGAGGATTACAGCTCATTCTACTAGGTCAGTTTCTACTTCCTGGGCGTTTAGGAATGAAGCTTCGGTTGATCAGATTTGCAAAGCGGCAACTTTGTCCTCTTTGCATACTTTTACCAAATTCTACCATTTTGATGTATTTTCTTCTTCTGAAGCAGTTTTTGGTAGAAAAGTACTTCAGGCAGCGGTTTCAGTTTGAATCTTCTGCTTATGTTTTTCATTAAACTTTATTTTGGGTGTGGATTATTTTCAGCAGGAATTGGCTGTCTTTATTTTATCCCTCCCTCTCTAGTGACTCTTGTGTGGAAAGATCCACATCTTGGGTAATCATTATCCCATACGTCACTAGCTCATGGACTCTTGCTAATTACATGAAAGAAAACATAATTTATGTAAGAACTTACCTGATAAATTCATTTCTTTCATATTAGCAAGAGTCCATGAGGCCCGCCCTTTTTTTGTGGTGGTAATGATTTTGTATAAAGCACAATTATTCCAATTCCTTATTTTATATGCTTTCGCACTTTTTTATCACCCCACTTCTTGGCTATTCGTTAAACTGAATTGTGGGTGTGGTGAGGGGTGTATTTATAGGCATTTTGAGGTTTGGGAAACTTTGCTCCTCCTGGTAGGAATGTATATCCCATACGTCACTAGCTCATGGACTCTTGCTAATATGAAAGAAATGAATTTATCAGGTAAGTTCTTACATAAATTATGTTTTCTGAAAGGCCTCAAAACATCGAGTGAGGTGGGAGGGGCCTATTTTCACAACTCAGTTGCGCAGTTTCTTTTCCTCAGAGACATCTAAATGCTTCTCCAGAGGTTCCTGCTGTGTTTGAGGGCTGTAAAAGAAGTTTTTTTTCCCCACAAATCGTTCTGAAGGTCAGGTAGGCGCCACAGCAGAGCTGTGGCAAGGTGCAGAAAGTCCTTTTTACCGGTTTTGACTTTTTTTCAATCCGGATTTGCCATTAAGGGGTTAATTGTTTATTTGCATAGCTGTGCAAAGTTACTAAGGCTTTATGATGCTACTGTAAAAATTTTGTTAAGTTTACTGCTTTTTTACACTGTTTTGCAGAATTTGTGCAGCTTTTTTTTCTCTTAAAGGCACAGTACCGTTTTAATTCTAAGTGTTATTTACTTTGATTACAGTGTTTTCCAAGCTTGCTTGTTACATTACTAGCCTGTTTAACATGTCTGACACCAAGGAAAATCCTTGTTCAATATGTTTGGAAGCCATTGTGGAACCCCCTCTTAGAATGTGTCCCAATTGTACTGATATGTCTATAAACTATAAAGAACATATATTAGCACTTAAAAATAGAGCAATAGATGATTCTCAGTCAGAAGTAAATGAGGGTTCGCCATCTAGCTCTCCCCAAGTGTCACAACCAGTAACGCCCGCACAAGTGATGCCAAGTACCTCTAGTGTGCGTCAAATTCATTTACTTTACAAGACATGGCCACAGTTATGAATACAACCCTCACAGAGGTTTTATCTAAACTGCCTGGTTTACAAGGAAAGCGGGACAGCTCTGGGTTTAGGAAAAATGCTGAGCCGTCTGACGCTTTAGCAGCCGTATCTGATATGCCCTCACAATGCTCTGAAGTAGGGGTGAGGGATTTGTTATCTGAGGGAGAGATTTCTGATTCAGGAAAGACACTTCCTCAGACAGATTCTGATATGACGGCCTTTAAATTTAAGCTTGAACACCTCCACTTATTGCTCAGGGAGGTATTAGCGACTCTAGATGATTGTGACCCTATAGTGGTCCCAGAGAAATTGTGTAAAATGGATAGATACTTAGAGGTTCCTGTTTACACTGATGTTTTTCCAGTCCCTAAGAGGATTGTGAATATTATTACTAAGGAGTGGGATAGACCAGGTATTCCGTTCAGGCCCCCTCCTGTTTTTAAGAAAATGTTTCCCATATCTGACACCATGCGGGACTCGTGGCAGACAGTTCCTAAGGCGGAGGGAGCTATTTCTACTCTGTCTAAGCGTACAACTATACCTATCGAAGACAGTTGTGCTTTCAAAGATCCTATGGATAAAAAATTAGAGGGTCTCCTGAAGAAAATTTTTGTTCATCAGGGTTTTTCTCTCCAACCTATTGCGTGCATTGTTCCTGTAACTACTGCAGCTGCTTTCTGGTTTGAGGCTCTAGAAGAGGCTCTTCAGATGGAGACTCCATTAGAGGAGATTATGGACAGAATTAAGGCCCTTAAGTTGGCTAATTCTTTTATTACAGATGCCGCATTTCAACTGGCTAAATTAGCGGCAAAGAATTCAGGTTTTGCTATTTTAGCACGCAGGGCGTTATGGCTTAAGTCCTGGTCTGCTGATGTGTCATCTAAATCTAAACTTTTGAACATCCCTTTCAAAGGACAGACCCTATTCGGGCCTGAACTGAAAGAGATTATTTCAGACATCACTGGAGGGAAAGGTCATGCCCTCCCTCGGGATAGATCAAATAAGATGAGGACCAAACAAAATAATTTCTTTCATGTAATTAGCAAGAGTCCATGAGCTAGTGACGTATGAGATATACATTCCTACCAGGAGGGGCAAAGTTTCCCAAACCTTAAAATGCCTATAAATACACCCCTCACCACACCCACAATTCAGTTTTACAAACTTTGCCTCCCCTGGAGGTGGTGAAGTAAGTTTGTGCTAGATTCTTCGTTGATATGCGCTTCGCAGCAGGCTGGAGCCCGGTTTTCCTCTCAGAGTGCAGTGAATGTCAGAGGGATGTGAAGAGAGTATTGCCTATTTGAATACCATGGTCTCCTTCTACGTGATCTATTTCATAGGTTCTCTGTTATCAGTCGTAGAGATTAATCTCTTACCTCCCTTTTCAGATCGACGATATACTCTTATGTACCATTACCTCTACTGATTCTCGTTTCAGTACTGGTTTGGCTATCTACTATATGTAGATGAGTGTCCTGGGGTAAGTAAAATCTTATTTTTTGTGACACTCTAAGCTATGGTTGGGCACTTTATATATAAAGTTCTAAATATATGTCTTTAAACTTATATTTGCCATGATTAAGGATAATCAGTATTCCTTTATAATTCAGACTGTCAGTTTCATTATTTGGGATAATGCATTTTAATTCAATTTATTTTTCATTACCTTGAAAATTCTCAATTGGCTATTTTCCCTGCGTGCTGTTAGGCTCGCGGGGGCATAAAATGTTGCTTTTTATTGCGTCATTCTTGGCGCTGGCTTTTTTGGCACAAAAAATGTTGTCATTTCCGGCACCGTAGTTGATGCCGGAAGTTGTATTCTGTAAACGTCATTTTTTGACGCATGTGTATTCAGACATTTTTTTCCCGCCAAAAAATGTGGGCGTCGGTTTCGGTGTCAGAGGATGTGGCGTCATACTTGGCGCCAAAGAATATGGGCGTTGTATTTAGCGCCAATAATGTGGGCGTCATTTTTGACGCCAAAAAATGTGGTTATTTAAATCTCACTTTTTTATTGCTTCTGGTTTTTAGAAGCTTATTATTTTGCATTTCTTTTCCCATTCCTGAAACTGTCATTTAAGGAATTTGATAATTTTGCTTTAAAGATTGTTTTTTTTCTATTGCATATTGCAAGATTTCTCTGTTCCTGTTTCAAAATCGTTCTAAGGGATTCCCTTTGACTGAGGTTCAGTCCTACCAAAGCTAAGTTCATTTATTTTTAAAATGTTATGAATGTTTTTCTTTAGCTATGGTTTGTAATAAGTTATCATGATAAACTTTTACATGCAGAATCCGTTAGTATTTATGCTTTTTATATTTGCTATTCTTTTTACATCTTATGTTCAAGAATTACGTAGAAGATTTATAAGAATATTTTTCTGATTCTAGTTTAAAGGCTTTGTCTGACATCGTGCCTTCTAATAAAAAAATTTAGGTCTTTTTCAAACTTCTTTTTTAATTATTGCAGTTTCAAATGACCAACTACATAATGATTTATCCCTCTCTGATGATGTTTTTCTCATTTCAGAATTTTCTTCATCAGATATTGACACTATCAAATCCACTTTTTTATTTTTAAAGTACATATGTTCTTTGTTGAAAAGGTGTTGATTATTTTGGATATTAAGGTAATTAGTTCTTTCCAGACTAACTAACATTTTATTTCTGCTTATTTATTCTTCTGTATTTTCAGAGGTTTTTTTCCAGTTCCTCATACTAGGGAATGGAATAGGCTGGGAATTTTCTTTTATTCCTTCTTTAAAGGATTTAAATTATATTCTTTGCCGGCAATTCATTTCAATTTTGATGGTTCTCCAATTTAATGGGGCTATCTCTACTCCTGCTAATTATGCTATTGTTTCTATAGCAAAATAGTATTTATTTTTCCTTTAGACGGTTGTATCCTATTTAAGGAAAATTATTTTTCACCTGTGATTTATTTGAATGATGTTGCAATTGCTTCATTTATTCTGTTTACTTTAAATTCAAGTATCAGATTATGTTTTATTTAGCATTGTTAAGGGACAAAGTCTTGTGCTCATTTGAGGTTCAGACTGGGTGCTGTTGCATTTGTCTTGTTGTCTTGCATTTGTTTATGCAAGTCTGGTGTTGACTGGTCCTTTAACTGGATTAACATGCTAATGATTTCATTTGTATCTTCATTTTATTGAATATTTTCACAAATGAGGTTTAATCTATGTCTTTAGCTGTTTTTAGCTAGAAGAATTTTGTGATTTCTAAAAATCCTTATTTCTTTTTTCCAAGATAATCAATTATTTGATTCATTTCTTAACTGTTACTCTGGGCTTCAAGATTGAGTTCTAAGAATAAAACTTTGAGCTTATTTTAGTTTGGTTGTTCTTACTCAGGAACAAAATTCTAAATTCTTATCCAAGTAACATGTTTTTAATTGGAAGTTTTTTGGTTCTATTCGGTCCAAATTTCTTAGATTTTGGTGTAGAATAAAATTTAGAGTTAAACCGTCTATGAGAAGTCTTTTTCTCTCTTTTATATTTCAGCTATTCCAGTAAGGCTAACATTTTCCTATATATTTTGGGTAATGTTGAAGTGCGGCTGATCACCTGTTGGGGCTCAAGCGCTGCTCAGATCTGGAATCTTCTGGGGTATTTATTCCTGTTCCATTTTTAGGAACTGGGTTTTCAGGTTTTTATTTAAAACTATTCATTGTTCCAAAGATAGAAAATCTTTTGGTATTTATATGGTCTATTCTGCCTTTTTTTGGTCAGTGATAGCATTATTTGTTTTCGTTAGATACAATAGATGCATATCTTCATTTTCTGTTTTCATTCAGATTATTTTTAATTTCTGAGACTACGGAATCTCATATGATTCAACTTTGTTTTTTCAAGACATGGTTAGAGGAGCTTTTTTATCAAAAGCTCTTGATTCCTCACACAAGGGTCACCTTTTTTAGGTTTCCAGATAGATTGTGTCACTGTCTTTGTCTCTAACAGACAAGTGACTTTTTTATTGGGTTCTGTCGGTACCTTCAGTCTCTATTATTTCCATTTTTTTATGCTGAATAATGGTGCAGGGATTCTAGGATTTCACTTTTTAAATCTTCAAATTCTATGTTTATCTATCTTTGATTAGGTGGTTAAGATCACCATCATTTAGTTCTACAGGTCTCTCAACCTGGACCATGATCTCTATAGATGCAAGTCTTTTAGGTTGGGAGGCTGTCTGAGGTTCTCTGTCAGCACAAGGGGTTTGGAAATCTCAGGAGGCGAGATTACCATTTGATATTTTGGAACTCTGTGCATTCCCAGAGTTCCTCAGTTGGTTTCTTTTGAAGAAGAGACGTTTATTGTTTTTTTCAGACATTATCACATCTGTGGTGTATGTCATTCATCAGGGTGTGACTATCAGTCTTTAGACTGTGACAAAAGTATCTCGGATATTTGCTTGGGCTAAATCCAGCTCCTATCTAAATTCTGGGGTCCTTTTCCCAGGTATAGACGTTTGGGAAGCGGATTATCTCTGTTTATCAAGCTTTACATCCGGGAGAATGGTCTTTACCCAGATATGTTTTTCAATTTTTCGGATGTGAGGGCTTCCAGAAATAGATCTGTTGGCCTCTCGTCTTAACAAGGAACTTCCCAGGGGCCTATTTCAGGTCCGGGGATCCTCAGGCGGAAGTAGCGTATGCATTGACACTTCCTTGGAATTATCATTCTGTCTATATACTCCGCCTCTAGTTCTTCCAAAATTCTAATGGAGCATTCGTTTGTTCTGCTGGTGGTTCCAGCATGGCCTCACAGGTTTTGGTATGCAGATCTCATTCGGATGGCCAGTTGCCAACCTTGGACATTTCCGTTAAGGCCAGACTTTTTATCTCAAAGCCCATTTTTCCATCAGGATCTCAAATCATTTAATTTGAAGTTATGGAGATTGAACGTTTGATTCTTAGTCATAGAGGTTTCTCTGACTCAGTGATTAATACTATGTTACAGGTTTGTAAATCTGTCTCTAGAAAGATTTATTATCGAGTTTGGAAGACTTTCATTTCTTGGTGTTCTTCTCATAAATTCTTTTGGCATTCTTTTAGAATTCCTAAAATTTTCAGGTTGGTTTAGATAAGGTTTTGTCTGCAAGTTCTTTGAAAGGACAAATCTCTACTCTTTCTGTTCTTTTTCACGGAAAGATTGCTATTCATTCTGATATTCATTGTTTTGTACAGGCTTTGGCTTGTATCAAACCTGTCATTAAGTCAATATCTCCTCCTTGGAGTCTCAATTTGGTACTGAGGGCTTTACAGGCTCCTCCGTTTGAACCTTTGCGTTCTCTGGACATTAAAATTACTTTCTTGGAAAGTATTGTTCCTTTTGGTTATCTCTTCTGCTAGAAGAGTTTCTGAGTTTTCTGCTTTTTCTTGTGGATCTCCTTTTCTGATTTTTCATCAGGGTAAGGCAGTGTTCCTTCCTGTTATTCATTATTTTGTTCAGACTTTGGTTCTTATCAAACCTGTCATTAAGCCAATTTCTCCTCCTTGGAGTTTTAATTTGGTTCTAAAGGCTTTACAGGCTCTTCTATTTGAGCATATGTTTTCTCTAGACATTATTTACTTTCATGGAAAGTATTGTTCTTTTTAGACATCTCTTCAGCGAGAACAATTTTTAATTATCTGTTCTTTCTTGTGAGTCTCCTTTTCTGATTTTTTCATCAGGATAAGGTGGTTTTTGCTATCCTCATTTCAATTCTTACCTAAAGTTGTGATTTCTATCAACATTAGGGAGGAATTATTGTCTTTTCCTAAGACTTCTTTGGTAAGATTCTTACTTTCTTTGGATATGGTAAGAGTTTTGAAATCTTATGTTGAAGCTATTCAGATTTCAGATAGTCTTCTAGTCTATTTGTTATCTTTTCTGGTGTTAGGAAGGTCAAAAGGCTTCTGCCATTTATTTGGCATCTTGCTTAAACTTTTGATTCATCATGCTTATTTGGAGTCGGGTGGATTTCCGCCTCGGAGGATTATTGTTCATTCTACTCGGTAAGTTTCTACTTCCTGGTTTTTTTAAGAATGAAGCTTCTGTGGATCAGGTTTGCAAAGCAATGACTTGGTTTTCATGGCATACTTTTACTATGTTCTACCATTTTGATGTTTTATCTTCTTTAGAAGCAGTTTTGGTAGAATGGTACTTCAGGCAGCTGTTTCAGTTTGATTCTTCTGCTTATATTTTCAGTTTTTTTTTCATTATAAAAATTGAAACTTTTTTGATTTGGGTAGTGGATTAATTTTTCAGCGGAATTGGCTGTCTTTATTTTATCCCTCCCTCTCTAGTGACTCTTGCGTGGAAGTTCCACATCTTGGGTATTTATTATCCCATACGTCACTAGCTCATGGACTCTTGCTAATTACATGAAAGAAAACATAATTTATGTAAGAACTTACCTGATAAATTCATTTCTTTCATATTAGCAAGAGTCCATGAGGCCCACCCTTTTTTTGTGGTGGTTATGATTTTCTGTATAAAGCACAATTATTCCAATTCCTTATTTTTTTTTATGCTTTCGCTCCTTTTTTATCACCCCACTTCTTGGCTATTCGTTAAACTGAATTGTGGGTGTGGTGAGGGGTGTATTTATAAGCATTTTAAGGCTTGGGAAACTTTGCCCCTCCTGGTAGGAATGTATATCCCATACGTCACTAGCTCATGGACTCTTGCTAATATGAAAGAAATGAATTTATCAGGTAAGTTCTTACATAAATTATGTTTTTTTCGGAACTTTAAGAGTGGTCCCGCTTCAGCTTCCTCTGCTGCAAAGCAAGAGGGGGATTTTACCCAATCCAAGTCAGTCTGGAGACCTAACCAGGCTTGGAACAAGGGTAAACAGGCCAAGAAGCCTAAAGCTGCCTCTAAGACATCATGAAGGGGTAGCCCCCGATCCGGGACCGGATCTAGTAGGGGGCAGACTCTCTCTCTTCGCTCAGGCTTGGGCAAGAGATGTTCACGATCCCTGGGCTTTAGAAATTGTGTCCCAGGGATATCTTCTGGAATTCAAAGACTCCCTTCCAAGGGGGATATTTCACATTTCTCGATTGTCTGTAAACCAGACAAAGAGAGAGGCGTTCTTACGCTGTGTAGAAGACCTACATACCATGGGGGTGATCCGCCCAGTCCCAAAAGAGGAACAGGGGCTAGGGTTTTACTCAAACCTGTTTGTGGTTCCCAAAAAAGAGGGAACTTTCAAACCAATCTTGGATCTCAAAATTCTAAACAAGTTCCTCATAGTTCCATCATTCAAGATGGAGACTATTCGGACTATTCTACCTCTGATCCAGGAGGGTCAATATATGACTACCGTGGACTTAAAGGATGCGTATCTACACATCCCTATTCACAGAAATCATCAATTTCTCAGATTCGCCTTTCTAAACAGGCATTACCAGTTTGTGGCCCTTCCCTTCGGGTTAGCCACGGCTCCCAGAATTTTCACAAAGGTGCTAGGGTCCCTTCTGGCAGTTCTACGACCACGGGGCATAGCAGTGGCGCCTTATCTAGACGACATCTTAATTCAGGCGTCGACTTTCCAGCTAGCCAAGTCTCACACGGACATCGGGTTGGCTTTTCTGAGATCTCACGGGTGGAAGGTGAACATAAAAAAAGAGTTCTCTCTTCCCTCTTACAAGAGTTTCCTTTCTAGGGACTCTGATAGATTCGGTAGAAATGAAAATATTTCTGACGGAGGTCAGAAAATCAAAACTCTTAACCACTTGCCGAGCTCTACATTCCATTCCTCGGCCATCAGTGGCTCAGTGTATGGAGGTAATCGGACTCATGGTAGCGGCAATGGACATAGTTCCTTTTGCCCGCCTACACCTCAGACCACTGCAACTATGCATGCTCAAACAGTGGAATGGGGATTATGCAGATTTAGCTCCTCAACTACATCTGGACCAGGAGACCAGAGATTCTCTTCTCTTGTAGTTGTCTCAGGACCACCTGTCTCAGGGAATGTACTTCCGCAGGCCAGAGTGGCTCATTGTAACGACAGATGCCAGCCTGCTAGGCTGGGGTGCAGTCTGGAACTCCCTGAAAGCACAGGGCTTATGGTCTCGGGAGGAATCTCTTCTTCCGATAAACATTCTGGAACTGAGAGCGATATTCAATGTGCTTCAGGCGTGGCCTCAGCTTGCTGCGGCCAAATTCATCAGGTTTCAGTCGGACAACATCACGACTGTAGCTTATATCAATCATCAAGGAGGAACAAGGAGTTCTCTAGCGATGATGGAGGTAACCAAAATAATCCGATGGGCAGAGGATCACTCTTGCCATCTCTCAGCAATCCACATCCCAGGAGTAGAGAACTGGGAGGCGGATTTCCTAAGTCGTCAGACTTTTCATCCGGGGGAGTGGGAACTCCATCCGGAGGTATTTGCCCAGCTGATTCAGCTATGGGGCACACCAGAATTGGATCTAATCTTGATGTGGTTCGTGCTTTAAAGTTCTACTTACAAGCAACTAAAGATTTCCGTCAAACATCTTCATCGTTTGTTGTTTATTCTGGTAAACGGAGAGGTCAAAGGGCTACGGCTACCTCTCTTTCCTTTTGGCTGAAAAGCATCATCCGTTTGGCCTATGAGACTGCTGGACAGCAGCCTCCTGAAAGAATTACTGCACATTCTACTAGAGCTGTGGGTTCCACATGGGCTTTTAAAAATGAGCCTTCTGTTGAACAGATTTGTAAGGCGGCGACTTGGTCTTCGCTTCATACTTTTTCTAAATTTTACAAATTCGATACTTTTGCTTCTTTGGAGGCTATTTTTGGGAGAAAGGTTCTACAAGCAGTGGTTCCGTTTAAGGTCCCTTGTCCCTCCCTTCATCCGTCTCCTAAAGCTTTGGTATTGGTATCCCACAAGTAAGGATGAATCCGTGGACTCGATACATCTTACAAGAGAAAACATAATTTATGCTTACCTGATAAATGTATTTCTCTTGTGATGTATTGAGTCCACGGCCCGCCCTGTTTTTTAAGACAGGCATATATATTTTTATTTTAAAACTTTGTCACCACTGCACCCTATAGTTTCTCCTTTTTCTTCCTAGCCTTCGGTCGAATGACTGGGGGGTGGAGCTAAGGGAGGAGCTATATAGACAGCTCTGCTGTGGGTGCTCTCTTTGCCACTTCCTGTAGGGAAGTAGAATATCCCACAAGTAAGGATGAATCTGTGGGCTCGATACATCACAAGAGAAATAAATTTATCAGGTAAGCATAAATTATGTTTTTCTTTTTCTACAGGTCACTGTTAGATGTGGAGTAATCTTACACACCTAAGAAACTATTCCACAGGCTGGGGAACAGTTTGGGGTTCTTTAAAGGCTCAGGGTCTTTGGACTCGAGAGGAGTCTTCTCTTTCCTTAAAACATCCTAGAGTTGAGAGCAATTCGCATGTCTTCACAGCCTGGCCTCAACTAGCCTTAGTCCGGTTTATCAGATTTCTATCGGACAATATCGCCTTGGTGGCATACATCAATCACCAGAGATGAACTCGGAGTTCCTTAGTGATGAAGAAGGTGACTCGCATTCTCCTGTGGGTGGAGTCTCTCTATTGTCTTCTCTCTGCCATACTTATCCCAGGGGTGGACAACTGGGAAGCAGATTTTCTGAGCAGGCAGACTTTTCATCCTGGGGAGTGGGCTCTCCAAACTGAGGTTTTAACAATGATAACTCTCAAGTGGGGGGTTCCAGAGTTGAATCTGTTGGTGTCACATCTACACGCCAGGATTCCAAGATACGGTTTAAGATCATAAGATCCACAGGCTGCTCTGATAAAATAGATTCTCTGAAGCTAACTGCTTGGAAATTAAACTACTAGTTTTAGCTAGGTGTGTTTTTTTCTGAGAAGGTCATTGATACTATGCGTCAGGCTCGCAAGCCTGTTACTCATAAGATTTACCATGAGGTATGGTGCTAATACCTGTATGGTGTGAATTGAAGTTTTTTTCTTGGAATCGGGCAAGAGTTCCTTGCATTCTGCCCTTTCTTCAAGAGGGCCTGGAGAATGGCTTGTCAGTCAGTACTCTGAAGGGTCAGATTTCTGCACTGTCTATTCTTCTACATAAACGTCTGGCAGTTCTGCCAGATGTTCAGTCTTTTGTTCAGACCTTGGTCACCTGTTGCTCCTCCTTGGAGCCTTACTCTTGTTCTTAGAGTTTTGCAGCAGGCTCCGTTTGAGCCAATGCATTCTGTTGATATTAAATTACTATCTTGGAAGGTTTTGTTTCTTCTTGTTATTTCTTTTTCCGAACTTTCGGCTCTGTGGTGTGATTCCCCTTTATTTTTCATGCTGATAAGGCGGTATTCCGTGCTAAGCTGGGGTTTCTCCCTAAGGTAGTGTCAGATTGCAATATTAATCAGAAAATTGTTGTTCCCTCTTTTTGTCCTAATCCTTCTTCCCAGAAGGAACGTCTTTTGAATAACTTGGATGTTTTGCGTGCTCTTAAATTTTATCTTCAATCTACTAAGGATTTTCGGCAGTCTTCTGCCCTGTTTGTTGTTTTCTCTGGTAAACGTAGGGGTCAGAAGGCCACTTCTACCACTCCTTCTCTCTGGTTGAGAAGTGTTATCCGTTTAGCTTATGAGACAGCTGGTCAACAGCCTCCTGAAAGAATTACGGCTCATTCCACTAGAGCTGTTTCATCTTCATGGGCTTTCAAAAATTAAGCTTCTGTGGAGCAAATTTGCAAAGCGGCCACATGGTCCTCCATACATACTTTTTCCAAATTCTATAAATTTGATACTTTTGCCTCAGCTGAGGCTTCTTTTGGGAGGAAAGTTTCTTCAAGCGATGGTGCCTTCAGTTTAGGTCCGCCTGTCTTGTTCTCCTTCCCTAATCATTCTGTGTCTTCTAGCTTGGGTATTGGTTCCCACTAGTAATTAGAATGATTTGTGGACTCTCCATGCCATAGGAAAGAAAACAAAATTTATGCTTACCTTATAAATTTATTTATTTCCGGGCATGGAGAGTTCACGACCCGCCCTTATTCAATTTAAGACGGCAGGTTTTTTTGTATAGTCCTCAGTCATCGCTATACACTTGTCTTATCTTAAGAGATACTTAAGAGCTCTGCCGGGGTGCTCTTTGCCTCCTCCTGCTGGCCAGGAGTGAATATTCCACTAGTATTTAGAATGATTTGTGGACTCTCCATGCCCGGAAATAAATACATTTATCAGGTAAGCATACATTTTGTTTTTGTGTTCTATTTTAGGGTATTAGCTCTAGTGCTGTATTTATCTTCTATTATTGCAATATAGATTACTTCTTTTTTTAAGTATAATTTCAGCTATTTTCTATATAGTATCTCTTCATAACCAAATGATACCTACCACTATGAATGGGAAGATCATTCCAATCAAAAAAAAACTTAACCAGTTTACAGATCCTCCGATCATAAAGGCTCCAGATCTTGAAGACTGAGTGAATAATTCTGCTGTTAAAGTATTTGTAACACCACCTAGAAATTCAAACAGAAAATATGATTGTGAGAGTCACCAAATTGAATATAATGCTTGGGATCTAATATGTCACCTGTACATAAACTTTAATATTAATTCGATAAGATACTCTATCTTATTTCTGTGATGATCATTTATTGGAACCTATTTTAATGTGCTTCTAAACTCAGACATGCAGTTATTATGTTGTACCTGTTCATGTAATGTCTGTCAAGCATGTACATACTATAACATCATTTTGAAAAATAAATGCAAAATATTCCATTGGTAGAATTATTTTATGGAGAGCCTCTCTCACTTTTTACCACTAGGGAAGCCCGGAATAACTTTTCACAGCTTTATAGGGATACTAAACCCATTTTTTTTTTCATTATTCGGATAGAGCTAGCAATTTAAAGCAGCTCTCTTATTTACTGCTATTATCAATTTTTCTTTGTTCTCTTGGTATCTTTACGAGCCGGCCCATGTTTGGCCCCTTACAATATAAGGGACAATCTATGAACAATATAAAAAATTTAAAAATAATGACTTAAGGGTCGATTTATCAAGCTGGGGTTGACAGTGGCGCACACATGCTGCCCACCTCTGGCGGGCTGAATTTCGCTGCTGGAATTCAGCATTGCACACAAGCGCTATTTTGCGCTTGCATGCAATCCCGCCCCCCTGCCCGCACAAGTCAATCACGCACGGGCAGGAGATGTCAATCTCCCCGGTCGGACGAGAAATTCGTCATCTAAGAAAGGTTAGGAAAGTCTGATGACTGCTGCTTGTTAAATATGGACTGCAGGTTCTCTTGTGAGAACCTGCAGTCTTAAGAAGTGCGAAGCTTTGATAAATTGACCCCTTAAAGCTAAATTTAAAAAAAACAACACTGTTTAATTTGATGCAATCTGTGCTTCAATATGCCCCCATACAGGCAAAGCCATATGCATATTTCTTTCTTTGCTGTGGGAAAATTCCCATCCTGAACACTAGGAGGAGGCAAAAGATACCCCAACACACCAGACCTTTAAATCCCTATCATTTTCCATGATCCTTATTCATTTTCTTTTGTCTCCTTAGGAGCTGGCCCATTTTTGTTTCAGAACCTGGGTTACACTTGCTTATTGGTGGCTAAATGTAGCTACCAATAAGCAAGCACTATCCAGGGCACTGAACCTAAAATGGGCCAGCAACTAAGCTTAAAGGGACACTGTACCCAAAAATTTTCTTTCGTGATTCAGATTGAGCATGAAATTTTAAGCAACTTTCTAATTTACTCCTATTATCACATTTTCTTCATTCTCTTGGTATCTTTATTTGAAATGCAAGAATGTAAGTTTAGATGCCGGCCCATTTTTGGTGAACAACCTGGGTTGTCCTTGCTGATTGGTGGATAAATTCATCCACCAATAAAAAAGAGCTGTCCAGAGTACTGAAACAAAAGAAAAGCTTTGATGCCTTCTTTTTCAAATAATGATAGCAAGAGAACGAAGAAAAATTGATAATAGGAGTAAATTAGAAAGTTGCTTAAAATTGCATGCTCTTTCTGAATTACAAAAGAAAAAAATTGGGTACAGTGTCCCTTTAACATTCCTGCTTTTTAAATAAAGATAGCAAGATAATTAAGAAAATTTGCTAATAGGAGTAAATTAGAAAGTTGCTTAAATTGCATGCTCTATCTGAATCATTAAATAAAAAAAATGTGGGTTTAGTATCCCTTTAAGCTACTTCATTAATGTTACTATGGGGCAATCTAGAACAGCTCAGGCTTCCGGTCTGTCTTAAATTCATATTTCTTTTATTGAGGTTGACAGCGAATACAGCAATTTGTGAACATGTTGCAGAGACATTACATAACATCATGACCATTGCTATAAAAGGACAATGGCAACATATTGTGAAAGAAAACAGAACATTGCATATCAATAGTTGTGCTCTACATAATAAATTGGAACCTCTTTTTTTTTTTTTTTTTTTTAACAATAGTTCAAGTGACAAATGGTCGCTCGTGGAACATTGCTGATATTATAGAAAGTGAAGTGACACTGATATGCACACTTTTGTAAAGTGTATGTAATATATGTAGAAAACAGCGGGCAAGAGCAGCTCAGATAAAGACCCTAAGTATCTAGGGTTGGTGAATATAGCTAGGGAGCATGATATTATCTGATAAAATGTATACCCCCCAATGAGAGTAATATTTGTTGCAATTTTTATCAAGAAAAATAAGGGGGGGAGGGGAACCTGGATCTGTGAGTACTGGTAGTATTTTAGCTAGAACATAACCATACTGTAGCCTGATCTGCTAAAGTTTATGGTAGTAGAATATTTAGGTGTATATAAGTTTTCTAGAACCCTACAGAGGGTGGTCAGTAAATGAGAGAGTTGTACAACTATTTTAGGGATGTAAACCTTTTAGACGTCAGATACTTTAGGTTTAAAGTTCTGCTTCAAGAACTACTAACCATATGTGATTGATTCTGGATCAGTATAATAAGACATGGACTCGTATCTTAACTAATAAGTAATCATTAACATAGGTTATTATAGTGAAACATGAGTATATAACTAATGAAGCTTAGTGCAACCTCATCTTATGTAGCAAACAGAAACTAAACGTGCTGATTTATATCTAGCAGTATATGTAGATAGATAACATAGATTAGCTGTTGGCTGACAGAATAGTATCCTTGACCAAATGATAGTGACAACTGTTCTAGTAGTCAAAACAAAATTACCTTTAAGTTAAAAGATAGGCTTCAGTATTGGATAACCTTGGATTTCTTATCTTATGTCTAAGCTTAAAGCAAAAGAGAAGGTATTCCTTGTTCAAAAATATATGGTATATTATTTTCAGTAGACTGCCTCTTGAGTCAAAGATCTAGGTTATAATACAGTATAGAGAAAAAGAAAAGTGCCTAAGCATTATGAACCTATGTAACAAATAATACGAAGAGAGTGCTATGTCACACATTAAAATTCAGCACAAATAACTATGTAGTAGGATCAGTTCCTGATAAGGAGAGTCCCCATACTTAGCACAGTTAGTATTTAACCAATGCCAGCCTTGGGATTGTGCATTGAAGTTGCCGTTTCTCTCTTTTGTTGGAGTGAGAAGACCAGGTCACTTTAGAGTTACGGTATTTTGATGATGTCAGCCTCAGTGAAGTCATCACGATAAATCTCATAATTGGGGTAGGAGAAGGTAAGCTCTTAATATCTCAATCGGGAAAGCCGGCCGCACATCCCAGTGAGGATCTATAGTAAGGCCACTAGAATCAGAGAGAACACGGGAGTGGAGGATGAGGACGTTATGATGTTGTACCTCTGGACTCCTGTGTGATATGAGCTCCTCAATCCCCAGTGAGTAATCCTCAAGTAAGCTTGATCCATCAGCTGTTAGGTAGTCATAATGATAAGGGAGTATGTAGACATCATCCTCTCCTTTCTTGGATCTTCCTTGTATTTTTTGCGCCTCAAAACATGGTAGACATGGCCCTTCTATAATTAGGTTTCCTGCTGACAGCTGCACAGGCTCAGGATGTCTGTTACTTATCACCGTAGCTGTGGATTGAACAGTTGAGATGAGGTTGTTGATTTGACTAATAATTTGTTGCTCAAATGCATCTAATAATGCGTGTAGGGTCATATGAAACTCCTCCATTGGAGAAATAGTGGGAAAAGATCTTTATAGTATCTGGGCTGACTTCAATATGGTATCCGTTTTGTGTAAGGATAGGAGTATGCAGTGTCACAGATTACCTAGTAACTCGGTTTCTTAGGAGGGGGTGATATGTAGCAGTCTAAGGCTATGGGTTATGTATCTTATGAATGCATTAGGCATCTGAATCTTAATATGGTGTTGTTCATGGCGTGGCTTTACTGAAGGTCTTGGGCTGGTGGCGGGAATACAGGGCAGTCTCTCTGTTTCCTTCAGTGTTCTTGTACAGAGGATCTGGGTATTTCAATCAACATTTTTGGACAAATATTAAGCTATTCATTCCTAGAATTAGATCGTAGAACATGGAGCTCCCTGGAAACACGTCCATCCGCTTCAATAGTTGGATCTGTCCCCGTCAGCTGACCTTTTAAAATGGAGAGCCTCTGACTCCAGTTTGTGTTTGCTTTGTAAGGATTCTAAGGTGTGTGTCCCTGCTCAGCTATGTACCTCATATACTGAGTGTATTGCTAAACCTAAACAGTACAATTTACTTCTATTATCTCATTTGTTTTGTTCTTTTGGTATTCTTTGCTGAGATTACCTATGTAGGCTCAGGAGCTGGGAGGTAGCTGATGATTAGTGCACTTCAATAAAAGATACCAAGAAAATAAAGCAAACCTGATAATAGACGTAAATTGGAAAGTTGTTTAAAATTGTATGCTGGATCTAATAATAGAATAAACAGTTTGGGTTTCATGTCCCTTTAAGCACAGATGTTTTCAAGGATTTCAAGGTGGTCCTTCCCTTAGGAGTTGCACCTCTAAGTTACCCATTAATGATAGGGGTGTTTCTGACTCCGAGGACCCTGCTGCTGCGGCAGAGAATGTGTCCTTTAATTTCAGACCTCAGCATAATGATTTATTGCGGAATGTTTTAATTGCTTTAGAAGTAGATGAATTCCTTGCTACATTTAAGCAGACAGTTAAGAGGACTGATAAATTCTTTATGGCAGCTCCTAAATAGCTTTCCTCTAAGCTTAGATCTACAGTGTGTGTTTTTTTCTTTTAGCAATCTAAGGCTTAGAAAGCTTCCTCCTCTGCCCAGAGTTCTGGCTAAGTCCTTTTTGGTCCAAAAACAAAGAGTCCAAAAAGTCTACCCCTTCCTCCAAGACTGCATAAATATGCTGCCCTCATGACAGACCAGTTTCTGGTGAGGGGCAGATTGAGTCTCTTTCTGGAGGCTTGGGAGAGATCTGTTCAGGATCACTGGGTATTACAAATCATTTCCCAAAGGTAATGAATAAGCTTTTTTTCAAGGCCTTCTCTGGGAAGATTCTTTCTTTCTCGAGAGCCTAGAGATGGTTTAAGGTTTTTGTAAGATACCTAACATTAAGGTTTATGTTCAGTCATCAAGGAGGAACTAACAGTTCCTTAGCAATGAGGGAAGCACCCTGCATCATCAGCTAGGCATAATGTAATCTTTGCATGCTTTCTGTCTCTAACATTCAGAGTGTAAATAATTGTAAGGCAGATTTGCTCAGTCACCAGTCTCTTCACCCAAGAGAATGTCTCTGAAACAGGAAGTTTTTGACCAGATTGTGAGATATTGGGGTCTTCCAAGAATAAATCTCATGGCCTCTCCTATGAATAGTAAACTGCCCCAGTATTGTGTCAGGTCTCAGGACCCTTGGATGAGATGCCCTAGTCGTACCCTGGTCGTTCAACCTGATATACATCTTTCTTCCGTTTGTGTTACTTCTACCTATTTCTTTGGCTAGAAGGGTTACGACTGTTGCTCATACTAGTTATTCCTTTCTTCCTAAGGTAGTATCTACAGATAATATTTATAAAACAAATGTAGATACTAGTTCCTGTGTTTGCTGCTGTTTTGCCTCTCTTTGGTCCTTTATGTACAATGGAGTTCTCCAGCAAATTAATGGAGAACATTTGCAGCATGATTAGATGCATATGTGTGTCGATGAGACACAGTGGGGTTTTTAAATGGCTGGTGGCAACCCAATTTAAATCAGTAGAAAACCACTTTTAAAGAGACGATTCCAAAAAACATTCCATAATGCATTTAAGAGAGGACATTTCACAAACTGCAGACTTCCTTAATTTATCAATTTTTTGTCTTAGGAAATAAAGAGCAACTGAAATTAAATAATAATGTCTCTCCTATAATGAAGGCATAGACAATTGTACACAATTCTCACTATGAGCCAAATTCTCAAAATCTTGACATCATGGAGGGAAATAATCAGCTTAAATACTGTATTGTAAAGTAAATGTCTCTTCTTATAAAGGGGCCATTTTTTTTAAAGTTCTCTGGGCTTGTGAGATTCTATAAGAAATCTATCCAGTATCAATTAACATTATCCTATAAGTGAAACCATCTACTGCACAGTAAATATAAATATTATCAAACTTCCGATAACTAGTTTTCTTTTTTCTTTTTTTTTTTCTTCTTTCCCAATAATTTTTATTAGTTTCTGCAAACAATACAAAAACATTACAATATGTTTTAAGACACATATAACTCTACATGGATACATATAAAGAAGAAAAGCTCTTTGAGAGTACACCTATTGTAAACATTAACATTTACTGTACGCCCAGTTTCTATTGGTTAAGTGGGGTAGGATTTAACGTCTGCAAAGTCTATCCACTTGGGTGTAGGGCAGCATGCTGTAAAGGTCCTTTAAAGTTTGGTCCGGCTGTCTATATAGACTGTTGAGATAGCAGTAAGCAATTGGACTTGTACCTGGTGATGTACATAACTGGCATATATTCAGTTATTATGATTTGCTGAGCTTTGTCTCTTGGTGTTAATATATTTAGTTTTCGAAAATTAACAAAACTTATTTTCATAACAACATAGAACTAAAAGTAAGGATAAAAAGGAGGGGTTGTAGTGGGTTTATAGACGGGGACAGGGTGAAGGGTACAAGGCAAAGGTGGGGGGGGGATTTGAAACTGCCTGTGTAATGTGATGCTAGTGAGGATTATGAGACAGTTTTGTAATTATGATTCTGAGGTAGAAATCAGGTTGGGTCTAGTTTTCTTTGCTGTTTTTTTCCCACTGTTGTGTACCAGGAACTGTTCCTCTGGTGCCACCCACTCGGATGCACTGTGTGCATTTATCTCATTCACTGACTACCCCTGGGATTTTGTGTATAAAATAGTATTTTCTTACTGTTTGCATCCTTACCTGGTCCTAATCCAAAACTTAATATGAAGGCAAATATAGCAGACATACTTAAATATGGCACAGTTGGAGAAAATTCCTAGAACACAAAATAAAACAGTATCATTGGTCAAAGTCATTATTAAAAAAAAAACCCACTATCACATATTGTAACTTTGTAGTGAATAATAAAAAACTGCCACCCACAAATAAACTGTTGTTGAAATGAGACCTAACTCCAACCATCCTACATCCTTCTACATCAGACAGATGTTGAAACGGGTGCGGAGATGAGGGCACCCTCAGTCACAATTGGTGGGGTTGCGAGGGGATACAGACCTATTGGTCCCAAGTAATCAATCATATGTAATCTACACTAGGTTGCTCCATTGATTCTTTCCCTCTCCTCAGTCTTTTAAATTATCCCCCTAAGATATCATGTTGTTACAGATTGACCTTATTTAAAATCATATTATTAATTTGTGTTAAATGCCTTGTACATTAAATGACATTTCCCTTCTATTCATTATAATAAAACCTCATCTTGATGAACAGTTATTATTTCTCCAACATTGGTGTGGGAATATTCTCTTCCCCAACAGGAAATGGCAAAGAGCACAGCAAAAGCTGCCCATATAGCCCCTCCTCAGGCTCCGCCCCCCAGTCATTCTCTTTGCCGCTCTGAACAAGTAGCATCTCCACGGAGATGGTGAAGAGTATGTGGTGTTTAGTTGTAGTTTTTTATTCTTCTATCAAGAGTTTGTTATTTTAAAATAGTGCCGGTTTGTACTATTTACTCTAAAACAAAAAGGGATGAAGAGTTCTGTTTAAAAGAGGAGTATGATTTTAGCAGCAGTAACTAAAATCAATTGCTGTTCCCACGCAGGACTGTTGGGCCCAGAGAACTTCAGTTGGGGGAACAGTTTGCAGACTTTTCTGCTCAAGGTATGACTAGTTCATTTTCTAACAAGACTGTGTAATGCTAGAAGACTGTCATTTTCTCTCTTGGGGATCGGTAAGCCATTTTCTTAGACTCTTAACAGAATGAAGGCTTATTATGGGCTATACACTGGTTGACACTCTTGGGGGCTAAATCGATTGCTTTATTTAATTTTTTTTATGAAGTTTGAAGTGATTTTCTAAACTTTTAGTGTTTGGGAACGTTTTTAGGCGCCAGGCAGTCGTTTAGACACTTTCCCAGTCAGGAAGGGCCTTTCACTATAGTAGGCAGAGCCTCATTTTCGCGCCATAATTGCGCAGTTTCTTTTGGATGCAGTGCATGCAGCTTCATGTGAGAGGGTCTGGTGATCATTGAAAACGTTCCTGGAAGGCTTAATTTGGTATCGTTTAACCCCCAAGGACAGGTGAAGTCGCAGCAAACGCTGTGGCTGGGACTGTAGTGGGGTTAAAATTGCTAATTGATTAAACGGATCCGGTTTCCTCATTTAAGGGGTTAAAAGCTTGAAAATTGGGGTGCAATACTTTTAAAGCATTAAGACACTGTGGTGAAAATTTGGTAAAGATTGGATATTTACTTCATAGTTTTTCACAAATTCAGAAATAAAGTGTGCTCTGTTTAACATTTAAAGAGACAGTAACGGTTTTGTTTAAAAACGGTTTTATTGCATTAATAGCCTGTATAAGCCTGTCTAACATGTCTGTACCTTCAGATAGAACATGTTCTGTATGTATGGAGGCCAAGGTGGTCCCCCCTTCAAATGTATGTGATAATTGTGCCATGGCGTCCAGACAAAGTAAGGACAATACTGTCACATTTAATAAGGTTGCCCAAGATGATTCCTCAAATGAAGGTAGTGGGGATAGTTCTTCATCCTCTCCTTCTGTGTCAATACCAGTTATGCCCGCGCAGGCGACCCCTAGTACATCTAGCGCGCCAATGCTTGTTACTATGCAACAATTAACGGCAGTAATGGATAATTCCATAGCTAATATTTTATCCAAAATGCCAGCATTTCAAAGAAAGCGTGATTGCTCAGTTTTAAATACAGTGGAGCAAGAAGGCGCTGACGATAATTTATCTGTCATACCCTCACACCAGTCAGAAGTGGCAGTGAGGGAGGGTTTGTTGGAGGGAGAACTTTCAGATTCAGGAAGAATTTCTCAACAGGCAGAACCTGATGTTGTGACGTTTAAATTTAAGTTAGAGCATCTCCGCGCATTACTTAAGGAGGTACTAACTACACTGGATGATTGTGACTCTTTGGTCATTCCAGAAAAATTGTGCAATATGGACAAATTCCTAGAGGTCCCGGTGCACCCTGATGCCTTTCCGATACCTAAAAGGGTGGCGGACATAGTGAATAAGGAGTGGGAGAAACCAGGCATACCTTTTGTCCCACCTCCTATATTTAAGAAATTGTTCCCCATGGTCGACCCAAGGAAGGACACATGGCAAACAGTCCCTAAGGTTGAGGGGGCAGATTCTACGCTAGCCAAACGCACGACTATTCCCATTGAGGACAATTGTGCTTTCAAAGATCCTATGGATAAAAAATTGGAGGGTTTGCTTAAAAAGATTTTTGTTCAGCAAGGTTACCTCCTCCAACCAATTTCGTGCATTATTCCTGTCACTACGGCGGCGTGTTTCTGGTTCGATGAACTAGAAAAGTCGCTCAATAAGAAGACTCCATATGAGGAAGTCATGGACAGAATTCACGCACTTAAGTTAGCTAATTCCTTTATTTTAGATGCCGCTTTGCAATTAGCGAGATTAGCGGCGCAAAATTCAGGGTTTGCAATTGTGGCGCGCAGAGCGCTCTGGCTAAAGTCTTGGTCGGCGGATGTATCTTTCAAGACAAAATTGCTTAATATCCCTTTCAAAGGTAAGACCCTTTTTGGGCCAGAATTGAAAGAAATTATTTCAGACATCACTGGGGGGAAGGGCCATGCCCTCCCACAGGATAGGCCTTTCAAGGCTAAGAATAAGTCCAATTTTCGTTCCTTTCGTAATTTCAGGAACGGACCGGCTTCTAACTCTGCAGCCTCTAGACAAGAGGGTAACGCTTCCCAGGCTAAACCAGCTTGGAAACAAATGCAAGGCTGGAACAAGGGTAAACAGGCCAAGAAGCCTGCTGCTGCTACCAAGACAGCATGAAGGGGTAGCCCCCGATCCGGGACCGGATCTAGTAGGGGGCAGACTCTCTCTCTTTGCTCAGGCTTGGGTAAGAGATGTTCCGGATCCCTGGACACTAGAAATAGTCTCTCAGGGTTATCTTCTAGAATTCAAGGAACTTCCTCCAAGGGGAAGGTTCCACATGTCTCGCTTATCTTCAGACCAAATAAAGAGACAGGCATTCTTACATTGTGTAGAAAACCTGTTAAAGATGGGAGTAATACACCCAGTTCCAACAGTGGAACAAGGTCAGGGGTTTTACTCAAACCTGTTTGTAGTTCCCAAAAAAGAGGGAACCTTCAGACCAATTCTGGATTTAAAAATTCTAAACAAGTTTCTCAGAGTTCCATCGTTCAAAATGGAAACCATTCGAACAATTTTACCTACAATCCAGGAGGGTCAATATATGACTACCGTGGATTTAAAGGATGCGTACCTACATATTCCTATCCACAAAGATCATCATCAGTTCCTAAGGTTCGCCTTTCTGGACAAACATTACCAGTTCGTGGCTCTCCCGTTCGGTTTAGCCACTGCTCCCAGAATTTTCACAAAGGTGCTAGGGTCCCTTCTGGCGGTTCTAAGACCGAGGGGCATTGCAGTGGCACCTTATCTAGACGACATTCTAATTCAGGCGTCGTCTCTTTCCAAGGCAAAGGCTCATACAGACATTGTTCTAGCCTTTCTCAGATCTCACGGGTGGAAGGTGAACGTAGAAAAGAGTTCCCTGTCTCCGTCAACAAGAGTTCCCTTTTTGGGAACAATAATAGATTCTTTAGAAATGAAGATCTTCCTGACAGAAGTCAGAAAGTCAAAGCTTCTAAACGCTTGTCAAGTTCTTCACTCTATTCTGCAGCCTTCCATAGCTCAGTGCATGGAAGTAGTAGGATTGATGGTTTCAGCAATGGACATAGTTCCTTTTGCTCGAATTCATCTAAGACCATTACAGCTGTGCATGCTCAATCAGTGGAATGGGGACTATGCAGACTTGTCTCCTCAGATTCAAGTAGACCAGATAACCAGAGACTCACTCCGTTGGTGGTTGACTCAGGATCACCTGTCTCAGGGAATGAGTTTCCGCAGACCAGAGTGGGTCATTGTCACGACCGACGCCAGTCTATTAGGCTGGGGCGCGGTCTGGGATTCCCTGAAATCTCAGGGTCTATGGTCTCGGGAAGAGTCTCTTCTCCTGATAAACATCCTGGAACTGAGAGCGATATTCAATGCTCTCCGGGCTTGGCCTCAGCTAGCGAAGGCCGGATTCATAAGATTCCAGTCAAACAACATGACGACTGTAGCTTACATCAACCATCAGGGAGGAACAAAGAGTTCCTTGGCGATGAGAGAGGTATCCAAGATCATCAAATGGGCGGAGGATCATTCCTGCCATCTATCTGCAATTCACATCCCAGGAGTAGACAACTGGAAGGCGGATTATCTGAGTCGTCAGACTTTCCATCCGGGGGAGTGGGAACTCCACTCGGAGGTCTTTGCCCAGTTAACCCAGTTATGGGGCATTCCAGACATGGATCTGATGGCGTCTCGTCAGAACTTCAAGGTTCCTTGCTACGGGTCCAGATCCAGGGATCCCAAGGCGACTCTAGTGGATGCATTAGTGGCGCCTTGGTCGTTCAACCTAGCTTATGTGTTTCCACCGTTTCCTCTCCTTCCCAGGCTCGTAGCCAGGATCAATCAGGAGAAGGCCTCGGTGATTCTGATAGCTCCTGCGTGGCCACGCAGGACTTGGTATGCAGACCTGGTGAATATGTCATCGGCTCCACCATGGAAGCTACCTTTGAGACAGGATCTTCTAGTACAAGGTCCATTCGAACATCCAAATCTAGTTTCTCTGCAACTGACTGCTTGGAAATTGAACGCTTGATTTTATCCAAGCGTGGGTTTTAAAATTCAGTGATAGATACTCTGGTTCAAGCCAGAAAACCTGTGACTAGAAAGATTTACCATAAAATATGGAAAAAATATATCTGTTGGTGTGAATCCAAGGGATTCTCCTGGAGTAAGATTAAAATTCCTAAGTTTCTCTCCTTTCTCCAAGAGGGTTTGGATAAAGGGTTGTCAGCGAGTTCTCTAAAAGGACAGATTTCTGCTTTATCTGTTTTGTTACACAAATGACTGGCAGCTGTGCCAGATGTACAAGCTTTTGTACAGGCTTTGGTCAGAATCAAGCCTGTTTATAGACCCATGACTCCTCCTTGGAGTCTAAATTTAGTTCTTTCAGTTCTTCAAGGGGTTCCGTTTGAACCTTTACATTCCATAGATATCAAGTTACTATCTTGGAAAGTTCTGTTTTTGGTTGCTATTTCTTCTGCTAGAAGAGTTTCTGAATTATCTGCTTTGCAGTGTGATCCACCCTATCTGGTGTTCCATTGAGATAAGGTTGTTTTGCGTACTAAACCTGGTTTTCTTCCAAAAGTAGTTTCCAACAAGTATATTAACCAGGAAATAGTTGTTCCTTCTCTGTGTCCGAATCCAGTTTCAAAGAAGGAACGTTTGTTACACAATTTAGATGTGGTCCGTGCTTTAAAGTTCTATTTAGACGCAACAAAGGATTTCAGACAAACTTCATCTTTGTTTGTCGTTTACTCTGGTAAGAGGAGAGGACAAAAGGCTACTGCTACCTCTCTTTCTTTCTGGCTGAAAAGCATCATCCGATTGGCTTATGAGACTCCCGAACGGCAGCCTCCTGAACGAATCACAGCTCACTCTACTAGGGCTGTGGCTTCCACATGGGCCTTCAAGAACGCGGCTTCTGTTGATCAGATATGTAAGGCAGCAACTTGGTCTTCTCTGCACACTTTTGCCAAATTCTACAAATTTGATACTTATGCTTCTTCGGAGGCTATTTTTGGGAGAAAGGTTTTGCAAGCCGTGGTGCCTTCTGTTTAGGTAACCTGATTTGCTCCCTCCCTTCATCCGTGTCCTAAAGCTTTGGTATTGGTTCCCACAAGTTATGGATGACGCCATGGACCGGACACACCAATGTTGGAGAAAACAGAATTTATGCTTACCTGATAAATTACTTTCTCCAACGGTGTGTTCGGTCCACGGCCCGCCCTGGTTTTTTAATCAGGTTTGAAAAATTTCTTTCTCTATACACTACAGTCACCACGGCACCCTATAGTTTCTCCTTTTTTTTTTTCTCCTAACCGTCGGTCGAATGACTGGGGGGCGGAGCCTGAGGAGGGGCTATATGGGCAGCTTTTGCTATGCTCTTTGCCATTTCCTGTTGGGGAAGAGAATATTCCCACAAGTAATGGATGACGCCGTGGACCGGACACACCATTGGAGAAAGTAATTTATCAGGTAAGCATAAATTCTATTTTCTTGGCCATTCACTACTGAATCAAGGAAATCTTTAACTGGAATCTCACCAATATACACGTAATTCTTGGTTAAATTATTAAACCACTGCATCTTGCATGTTTCTTTTCTTGTTCTTATTTGCATGTTAATATTCCTGCTATGTCATATGATACAATAATCATTTGCTGTTGAGTGATGGTTTATTTTTGCTGTTATTACCGATTAAAATTCAATACAATTATTGCACACAAAAAAAACTCATAAAAAATGTCAAATGCAGAAATAGCATTAAAATTTGTAAATATTTAGGTTATGTTATGTTACCTCGAAGCCATTTCACAACACTGGTTGTGGTTAAAGGGCCACTAAACTCAAAATCTTTCTTTCATGATTCAGATAGAACATACAAATTTAAACAACATAACAATTTACTTCTATTATTTATTTTGCTTCATTTATTAGTTATCCTTATTTGAAGAAAAAGCAATGCACATGGGTGAGCCAATCACATGAGGCTTCTATGTGCAGCAACCAATCAGCAGCTACTGAGCATATCTAGATATGCTTTTCCGCAAAGAATATCAAGAGAATAACACAAATTAGATAATAGAAGTAAATTAAAAAGATGTTTAAAAATGCATTCTCTTTCTAAATCATGAAAGAAAAAGTGTGGGTGTCATGTCCCTTTAAGGTTTTTAAACATCAATTTTAGTGCTCACACACATGCTTTGGTATTTTTGTTATGTTTTGTTTGTATTTTTGTTTTAGCAGAAGAAAGCACTTCTAGAAATTAACTAGAAATAAATTCAGAATCCAAATAAAAGTTGTTTTTTGGTTGTTTTTTTTTCTCAAATAATATTTATAGCATACATATTAAACAACTATAAAAAACTAAACATCGGCACAAAAGTCATAATTTCATAATATCTGAAACATGCAGTTTATAGTTTAACGTTTTAAAGTCGATTCACCTTTCTAAAATGCCAGAATTTAGATTAATATACCTATATTATTACATTTTTTGACCTTGCAACCGATACTTGGAGGCAGGTCAGCCTCCATCGCAGCAGATTACTGCTCAGTCTACTAGGTTTGTTGCCACTTCTTGAGCTTTTAAGAATGAGGCTTCAGTTTATCAGATTTGCAAGGCAGCTACTTGATCTTCTTTGTATACTTTTACAAAATTCTACCATTTTGATGTTTTTGCTTCTTTTGAAGCAGCATTTGGTGGAAAGGTTCTTCAGGCGGCTGTCTCAGTTTCATTTTTTACTGTTTGATTTGAAGTGCATTAAAAAAGAAAATTTAATTGTTAGGGTTGTGGATTTAATTTCTTAGTGAAAAAATATGTTTTTAAAATCCCTCCCTTTATGCTATTACTCGTAGACTTCACAGCTTAGGTATTAGTTCCCAGGAGTAATGGATTGTTGACTCTCATCACCTGTATGAAAGAAAACATAATTTATTTTTACCTGATAAATCAATTTATTTAATGGTGGTGAGAGTCCACGAGACCCCACCCTTATGTTTTTTTGGGGGGTTACTTTTTTTTCTTCAGCACATCTTTTTTCCCCTGCTACTTTTATGGTTCCTTTTTCTTATCTCACTTTGCTTGGCTATACATTAAACTGAGATATGTAGGAGGGGTTTTAAAGGGCTTTTGGGGTTTGGGAATATTGCCTCCTCCTAGTGGTAGAGAAGAGTAATCCCCAGGAGTAATTGATCATGGACTCTCAACACCATTAAATAAATTGATTTATCAGGTAAGCATAAATTGTTTTCTTCACGTTTTTGGTGGTGAACTTTTGATCATCTATGCATACTCCTACCTCTATCAGTCATTTGCTAACAAATTTGAGGCAGCAACATATAAAGCTAAAAATATTTAAAAATAGCTGTATGCTATATAGATGTCCACAAAAAAAGGTATTTAATAAGCTAGACTCTCCAACCTATTACATATCCCAGCATCTCACAATCAATTTTCAGCAACACAGCCCCAGTGACAAAAAAAACCCCAAAAACAAATAAAAGAAAATACTTGCACCAAAAATCATCCTATATAGACTTTCATAAAATGTTATCTGTTTTTACATTCCAGTTCTCATATTTATGTAGATACCTGTAATCTCTAACAAAAATCAGAGAAACAAGTACCTACCAAGTGATCATTATTACTATAATGATAATTTGACAGCTATAATGACATGAAATCCCCTACTTGAATTGTGGGGTCCCCTCTTCCAAACCAGAGGTAGTTTAATGGTGGTGGAAAGAGCATCTTTAGGGTAGCCTAAACCCCCAAAATAGGGCCAGTGGCAGAGTACAGTTTTTTGTAATTGTTATGACAATCACCTTGCAGATAGTTAGGACTAGACATGTGCGATTCGGTTCGGCTCGATTCGGAAATTCTGAAAATTATTAAAATATTAAAAATTATTAAAATAGTGCAGAATCTACCGAATAAATCCGAATTACTTCAGATTTATTCGGTAGATTCGGATGGCCATGGATTACACTAGTATTGTACAGTATATTAGGTTATATCACTCTGCTATGGGTTACACCTAATGTACAGTACATAATACTAGTCTAATCCAACCTAACACTTACCGAAATACCGAATTTCCAAACAGAATCCAGCCGAATTTATTCGAATCCGAATGAATCCGAAACAAATCCGAAGCGAATTGATTCGAATTTTTCCGAATTCGAATCGCTCTGAACCGAAATTCGAAAAAATCAGAATTGATCCGAACCAAATTTTTTGCCATGCACATGTCTAGTTAGGACTTATTTGTAAGAGGAGGATTGCCCCTTTCACACCACTCTAGTCAAAATTAAACTTTCATGATTCTGATAGGGCATGCAATTTTACAATTCATTTTTTTAAATCAAATTTGCTTTGTTCTTTTAGAATTCTTAGTTGAAAGCTAAAGCTAGGTATGCTCATATGCTAATTTCTAAGCTCTTGAAGGCTGCCTCTTATCTTAATGAATGTGACAGTTTTTCAGAGCTAGAGGGCGTTAGTTCATGTGTGTCATATAGATAACATTGTGCTCACACCCATGGAGATACTTATCAGAGGGCACTGATTGACTGAAATGCAAGTTTGTCAAAAGAACTGAAATAAGGGGGCAGTCTGAAGAGGGTTAGATGCAAGGTAATCACAGAGGTAAAAAGTATATTAATTTAACAGTGTTGGTTATGCAAAACTGGGAAATGCATAATAAAGGGATTATCTATCATTTTAAACAATACAAATTCTGGAGTAGACTGTCCCCTAACAGTGATACCCTTTATATATGGTGGAATTCACAAGCTTCCTTTTGTCTTGGTGTCACACTTTTCCCACTGCTTGCTATTGGGCAGCTGATAGGGGAGCTTGGTTGTTGATGCTCTGTTATTCAAGGGGATCTGTGCTACATTGAAATTTAGTTTTAGACATAAGTGAAGGGGTATTTGGGGGAATAACAATTTATTGAAAAAGGTTATGCACCTGCGGCTGGATACTTTGAATCAGTAGCAAGTTGCCAATGAAATTTTTTTTATTCTACAAAAATGTAATTGTATTAAGGTTATCCGTTGCTATGCTTTTGTATATAAAAAACTACACATACCTGAAAAGTCAGGGTCAGGGTTAATATTGTGCACCAAAAGGCCATCAGTGCGTATCCTCCAATTATAAGAACTCGCCTTCCAACACTATCTATAAGCAAGCCCTGCGAAGAAAAAAATGTTAGAAAGATAAATGCATAGACGGGCAATATTCGTTTTAAAAGTGTAAAACATTCTAGCTGAAGCCAGAGGTTTAGTGAGATCTGTTATTATAATAATGTTACTACTGTAAGGTTTCTCAGTAAATGTAGCCGTAGCGCTTTCCACTATCCTCTCGTTTACACCTGTGAATTAATCCTGTGAGCATGGATGTAGAACTGAAATAACCCATGCAAACTTGCAGTAAAGAGCAGTTTACAGCACCGCAGGTAGCAGCAATATTTCTGTTGTTGTGTTTTGAATGCTGTAAACAATATTTTGCAGCCATTGTTATGTCCCTTTAAATATCCATGCACTACAAATAGTTTATCATCAATGTTCATCTTCATGATTGTAAAACATAATATCAATAATGACCCTCATGACAGTTATCCTACCATACTGATATTATTATGGTTAACAGTTTAAGTTGTCATTCTTTTTAGCCATTTAATAATACAAATAACAATAATACTCTTACAATTATTATCTTCATTTTGAAAAATTATATAGGAAATAAAAACTTAAACAAAACTATGGTTCTAATCTTCGTTAAACTGCAGAACTGCTTTTGAAAAATATTTATATATAACCAGCCTGTAAATTTATGAAAAAGAAAAACCATGTTCAAATCTTATCTTTGCATTACTAGAAAAACAAAAACTTCCAAACTGAGCGGATAATAAAACAATTTTTTTTCTTTATGAACAAAAATGTTGAACATTTATAATAAAACAGTCAGTGAGAAGTGGGGGATGCTTGGTTGGGTGTGTACGGAGTGTGTGATTTCATATGTAAAAATAATAATAAATCACAATTGCACCGCCAGCTTGATTGAACAAACAAAAGTTCATAAACTTGCTATGTCAGTGGGTCACCCCAATCTCCCCTGACTATAGCCAAATTCGAATGAAAATGACATGTGTATATGAATCTGAAACTCTCCAATGCAGTCAAGTAATATCACTTTTGAATATATTGCAAAGAAACTCACCACAGTCCTGTTTAGGTTAATCTTTCTTCTGTATCCAAGTGGTGTTGTTGATATTCTTGTGATGCTGGTGAGTATCTAAGCTGGGAATTGCTAAACCTCCGCAATAGGGGAATTAAAAGGTGTTTGAACTCGCTGAGTGTGCTCACAATGGCCAAACAATTCAAGTCTCAAAAACAAAAGACAGTTTGGAGCACCAAAAAACGAGTGAAAAAACAAAAATTCTTTATTTATAACAATAGGGTTACATAACCCCAGGGTAAGAGTGTATAAACAATAAAACGAAAAAACAGAGAACAAAAAGGCTGACCGGTTTCGGCGTGTGCCTTAATCCTAGCCTGCTTAAAAGTGTTAGTAAAATTCACAGCTTAAAAACCCACCTCTGTGTTTCAATTGGGTGTGAAATTCACACCTTTCTAATGGTTGACCAATGTTCAACTTCCTAATTTATCAGACACCTGTGTTGCCTACTGACATCACTAATGTTATTAGGTGTGGCGAAGTCTGTGCAGCCCTCTTAAAGTTTTAACTGTAAACTTTCCTTTGCCGACACACAGACCGCACAAAAGTGCCCATCGTCACATCTAATTTACTGCTGAAACAAATTGTAGTTGTATTTAATTAGACATATAGCTTATATAAGCAAAATTTGCATTTGTCTTTTCCCATTTTTATATCAACATATCTCCGTGTATGTAATGCTGTCTAATATCTTACGTATCTTGAACGTTACAATATCTTAGAATAGAAAAAGTTGTGGGACCTGAGTCTGCCTGGGTCTGATAATGCCCACTATCCCTTTGTGTACAAACTTTCATAGCAAAAAAGGGATTTGATTACAGCTGTTCGAGGGTGCGTGTGTATTTGTTTACATGAGTGACGTATGAATCACACCTCTAGTTCCGCCCTATAGGCTTGCATGCCCCATCGCTACCACAGCACTAATCCGCCTTCCACTTTAATAGTATATGTGGAGGTGGTGTGTTAGCGGTACCCCTGTCCTTTTGTTAGAGGTTACCAAAAGTAACTATCGACTTTTGGTAACCTCTTTCTAACAACCTAGTCGTGAGCAGACGCACACTATATAGATATCTAACTAGTTGTAGAACAATGCCCACACGATTGTAATAATGCACCCCTCCCCCCTCCCCCTTAGCGCAGCAGACGCACACTATATAGATAGAGCTATTCAGCCGCATCTATTAGGGTTACACGTACATTTATTGAGTGAGGGCTCTTCACTTTGTGAGGTTACTTTGGAGAAACCATCTAACAAAAGGACAGGGGTACCGCTAACACACCACCTCCACATATACTATTAAAGTGGAAGGCGGATTAGTGCTGTGGTAGCGATGGGGCATGCAAGCCTATAGGGCGGAACTAGAGGTGTGATTCATACGTCACTCATGTAAACAAATACACACGCACCCTCGAACAGCTGTAATCAAATCCCTTTTTTGCTATGAAAGTTTGTACACAAAGGGATAGTGGGCATTATCAGACCCAGGCAGACTCAGGTCCCACAACTTTTTCTATTCTAAGATATTGTAACGTTCAAGATACGTAAGATATTAGACAGCATTACATACACGGAGATATGTTGATATAAAAATGGGAAAAGACAAATGCAAATTTTGCTTATATAAGCTATATGTCTAATTAAATACAACTACAATTTGTTTCAGCAGTAAATTAGATGTGACGATGGGCACTTTTGTGCGGTCTGTGTGTCGGCAAAGGAAAGTTTACAGTTAAAACTTTAAGAGGGCTGCACAGACTTCGCCACACCTAATAACATTAGTGATGTCAGTAGGCAACACAGGTGTCTGATAAATTAGGAAGTTGAACATTGGTCAACCATTAGAAAGGTGTGAATTTCACACCCAATTGAAACACAGAGGTGGGTTTTTAAGCTGTGAATTTTACTAACACTTTTAAGCAGGCTAGGATTAAGGCACACGCCGAAACCGGTCAGCCTTTTTGTTCTCTGTTTTTTCGTTTTATTGTTTATACACTCTTACCCTGGGGTTATGTAACCCTATTGTTATAAATAAAGAATTTTTGTTTTTTCACTCGTTTTTTGGTGCTCCAAACTGTCTTTTGTTTTTGAGACTTGAATTGTTTGGCCATTGTGAGCACACTCAGCGAGTTCAAACACCTTTTAATTCCCCTATTGCGGAGGTTTAGCAATTCCCAGCTTAGATACTCACCAGCATCACAAGAATATCAACAACACCACTTGGATACAGAAGAAAGATTAACCTAAACAGGACTGTGGTGAGTTTCTTTGCAATATATTCAAAAGTGATATTACTTGACTGCATTGGAGAGTTTCAGATTCATATACACATGTCATTTTCATTCGAATTTGGCTATAGTCAGGGGAGATTGGGGTGACCCACTGACATAGCAAGTTTATGAACTTTTGTTTGTTCAATCAAGCTGGCGGTGCAATTGTGATTTATTATTATTTTTACATATGAAATCACACACTCCGTACACACCCAACCAAGCATCCCCCACTTCTCACTGACTGTTCTAAGCATTAGCTTGAGCCTTGGCCGAGCTCAGGGTGGGGTACGTGACCGGTGTGAACATTTTTTGCTTACCACTCCGCAATAAAGGGTATGCAGGGTGAGAGTGTTATGTCAAGGACACCAGTTTTGTTTTCCCTACGCACAGCTGAAGAAAGGGAAACAGCAGCCTGGGACTGCAATCAAATTTTCTCACTTAATAAAACAAACTATAGCTTGATTAATCTTTTTGAGGAAGTAGAATTCCTCCTAATAAAGGAAGATCAATTAAAATGGGACGTGAACACCCTGAATAAATATCTTGAGCTAGGCCTGGTACCTAGAGGCCTGAGATTGAATAAATTTCCTACTTTCATCACAGATGACAAATCTTTTATTGAGAGATGGAATGAACATTTAACACAGTGTTCTTACAAGTTAATGAAATTGATTTGTGAATTTAAGGTAAAGGCCATTGAGGATCTTGGCACCAAAATTAAGGAATTACAGGACGAACTTAACAAGAGAAGTGAGGAACCAAGCTTCTTGAAATTTGATGCCACTCTGCAAAAAGTGTTGGCAGAAGCCAAATCTGTATTATTAGAGGCTAAACGCACGAAATATTTACGTGACTTACAAGACTACAATCTAAATAGAGTCTACGTCTGGAACAGAAGGGATCGTTTTGCCCTAAGAAAGGAACAAAACAAACAAACCCCTTTTTACAACAGGGGCAGAAGGGGCAACAGATCAAGGGCCAATAGAGACAGACGAGTGAATTTTCAAGAAAGTGAGGGGGAATCCTGGGATGATGGCTCCTCCTCAGGAGAGGATTTAGCAGCACCGGAAGCCACGATAAGACCGAAGGAGGGTTCGAATCGGCTCCCCCCGATCCTGAAAAACAAAGGGCAGGGCCCAGTACCAACTACTTCACACTACAGGGAAGAACAGATACAACCTAGAATAAGCCAAGGGCCCCCAGGGGACACGGAAAGAGCCCAGATCGAGCAGGTTTTTCAGTTACCCCCAAGAACATCAGAAGGGGGGGGAAGAGACACTCTAGAACACTATCAACAACCGAGGGAACAAAGAAGATACCCCCAAAGAAGAGGACGAAAGAGGGGAAACTACAGGGACTAAATGTTATCAATTTGTCAAGTCATGTATTAAATAAATCGGAATTGGAGGTACTCAGCTTAGGTTTAACCTTTGTACCAACCATGGACTTTAACCTATTTAAGACCCTTTTGGACGTTAATAAAATGATACGTAACATGACCCTTAAGAAGCATTTCAAGTCAGAAACAAGGGAGTACCACGAATCAGATGAGAGTCCACGGTCCATAGACAATGAGATAGAGAGTGGGGTTTGTATGAATTTCCAAGAACTCTGTGACGTTAGAATCTTGGAATCTCTCCAAGGGGAGTTAGAAGAGGAAGGGGCCAGGAGCCTAAGGACTCCAAAATTAAAGAGCAAATCTTCATTTTACCCCCTACAAAGTAGGGGTCCCCTCTTGGAGAAATTCCAAAAGAGAGTAGAAAGCGATCTGGTCAAGCTGCAATATACCACACAAAGGGGACAGGAATCCAACATAACGCGCAGACAGAAGGAAGCTCTAAATAGCTTGAAAGTTAACAAGGGTTTGGTGATAAGATCTGCTGATAAGGGCGGAGCCATTGTGGTTCAGGATAGAACCAAATTTGTCCAAGAAGCGTGGAGGCAGCTGAGAACAGAATCAGATTATGAAACACTACAACAGGATCCTACTAGGTCATTCCAGCGACAACTGGTCTCCTTGGTGGATGATGGGGTAGACCTGGGCTTTATTGATCAGGAAACCAAAATGTATCTACTGGTACAGGACCCGGCTATACCGGTGTTTAATCACCTTCCGAAAGTACACAAGTCTACTGATAATGTCCAGGGGAGACCAATTGTCAGCGGAATCGGCTCACTTACTGAACATCTTTCAGAATGGCTGGATGACATTCTACAGCCAATGGTAAACACCCTTTGGAGCTTTTTAGCTGACACAAAACATGTCCTGAATTTACTCACTGACGTAACTTGGCAAAGCAATTATTATTGGTTAACTGTTGATGTCAAGTCTCTCTATTCCACTATACCCCATGAGAAGGGACTTGAGGCTATAGAATTCTTCCTCTCCAGATGGTACACGGGGAACCGGGCATTTATTGCATATGTTTTAAGAGTCACTAGGTTCCTTCTCACCCACAACTATTTCCTGTTTGAGGGGGAGTTCTTTCTCCAGAGGCGTGGGACGGCTATGGGGGCCAAGTTTGCCCCCTCGTACGCCAACCTATTTATGGGTTGGTGGGAGCTCTCCCATGTCTTTGGGGGGCGAAACCCCTTCAGACAGGAGATAGTGTGGTATAGACGGTTCATAGACGACCTGTTGTTCATCTGGAAGGGATCGAGAGAAGATCTGGAAGAGTTTATTAAGGGTCTCAACCAAAACACGGCAGGGATCAGTTTTACTTCAGATGTTCAGGAACACACAGTTAACTTTTTAGACATCACACTGAAGGGCCAGACAGGTCAGAAAATTTGGACTGAAACCTATCGAAAACCGATCTCAGGTAACTCACTCCTACATGCAACCAGCTGCCATCCAAAGAAGGTTTTTAAAGGGGTAGCAAGAGGGCAGTTTATCCGCTTAAGAAGAAATTGTACTAGTCAGCGTATATACGAAGAACAAGCGGATGAGCTCACGACTAGGTTGTTAGAAAGAGGTTACCAAAAGTCGATAGTTACTAAGGAAAGAAATTTGGTCAGTAGAATGGACAGGGCCAAGTTACTTGAACAATCTAAAAGAAGGCCAAAAAACAGCAATGGGAACAGGAAGCAGGATAGGAGAGAGTGGGAACAACTAAAAGAGGGTAACAAAATTATGTTCATAACTGATTATTCACGACAGTACCATCAGATATGCCAGATAATCAAAAGTAATTATCAACTACTCTCGGCTGATGATGCATTAAAAGATACAGTGAATGAAGGCATACGATTCGCTTACAAAAGGAATCGTACGATTGGTAACATAATAGCCCCCACTAGACTGAAGCAGGAAGAGACCAGTGGCTCAACCTGGCTGAGACTTAATGGTACATTTAGATGCAATTATCTTTCCTGCAAGGCATGTGAAAGAGTGGTAGTGGGGGATTCATTTAGGTCTCTAGTCACAGGTGAAACTTTCCAGAAGAGACTGTGCCTAAACTGCCGGTCAAATTTCGTGGTATATCTAATATCATGCACACATTGTGCCCTCCAATATGTAGGTCTAACGACCAGGGAGGCACGAGTTAGAATAAAGGAACATCTGGCTGATATAAGAGCAGGTGAATTAACAACGCCTCTGATCAATCACTTTTCCGTGATACACCAAAAAGATCCCAGGTACTTTTCGTGGACTATCATAGAGAAGGTCCCTGTACAGAATAGAGGACTGGATAGAACACGGAAACTGGGAGAAAGGGAGGCCTTCTGGATTTTTAGGTTGAGAACCAGGTCTCCAGAGGGCCTGAACTCAGAATTCGATTTAATTAATTTTTGGTAGCTGTAGTAATTCCCTCATAATTTCATACTACACAAACAATTTCTAATCAGCACTTAAAAATTTAAAAAGTCTATAAATATAAACTACATTAATTATAAATGCACACAACAAAGGATAACCCAATCAAAATATATATTTCAGTACTTGATATCTAACTAGTTGTAGAACAATGCCCACATGATTGTAATAATGCACCCCTCCCCCCTCCCCCTTAGCGCAGCAGACGCACACTATATAGATATCTAACTAGTTGTAGAACAATGCCCACACGATTGTAATAATGCACCCCTCCCCCCTCCCCCTTAGCGCAGCAGACGCACACTATATAGATAGAGCTATTCAGCCGCATCTATTAGGGTTACACGTACATTTATTGAGTGAGGGCTCTTCACTTTGTGAGGTTACTTTGGAGAAACCATCTAACAAAAGGACAGGGGTACCGCTAACACACCACCTCCACATATACTATTAAAGTGGAAGGCGGATTAGTGCTGTGGTAGCGATGGGGCATGCAAGCCTATAGGGCGGAACTAGAGGTGTGATTCATACGTCACTCATGTAAACAAATACACACGCACCCTCGAACAGCTGTAATCAAATCCCTTTTTTGCTATGAAAGTTTGTACACAAAGGGATAGTGGGCATTATCAGACCCAGGCAGACTCAGGTCCCACAACTTTTTCTATTCTAAGATATTGTAACGTTCAAGATACGTAAGATATTAGACAGCATTACATACACGGAGATATGTTGATATAAAAATGGGAAAAGACAAATGCAAATTTTGCTTATATAAGCTATATGTCTAATTAAATACAACTACAATTTGTTTCAGCAGTAAATTAGATGTGACGATGGGCACTTTTGTGCGGTCTGTGTGTCGGCAAAGGAAAGTTTACAGTTAAAACTTTAAGAGGGCTGCACAGACTTCGCCACACCTAATAACATTAGTGATGTCAGTAGGCAACACAGGTGTCTGATAAATTAGGAAGTTGAACATTGGTCAACCATTAGAAAGGTGTGAATTTCACACCCAATTGAAACACAGAGGTGGGTTTTTAAGCTGTGAATTTTACTAACACTTTTAAGCAGGCTAGGATTAAGGCACACGCCGAAACCGGTCAGCCTTTTTGTTCTCTGTTTTTTCGTTTTATTGTTTATACACTCTTACCCTGGGGTTATGTAACCCTATTGTTATAAATAAAGAATTTTTGTTTTTTCACTCGTTTTTTGGTGCTCCAAACTGTCTTTTGTTTTTGAGATTTATAATAAAACCCTCAATAAGCTATTAATAAAGGGTATGCACAGTGGATGTATGGGTAAAAGAGGAGAGGAGAAGCCTGGGTATTTCCCAGTATAAACATACGAGATGCACACTATTATTACCCACCGCTGATCCAGACACTGACGGACTACAGCTAAGTTATAATTATATCATTTTTTATTCTAATCAGTATATGTGGCTTACCCTAGCAGGTCACATGCAGAAGAGTCAAATCAACTTACACATGTCACAGCAGTCAGAAATTCACAAATGCCAGTGCCCAGTGTGACGTAGGGAATATTTGCAGTGGGAATCCCTGCTGTGGTGAAAATATATTCAGCATAGAAGTAGATCTGCAACACAAAACTTGTATATTAACAGTCATGTCAATTGCTGACTGAACAAATGGAAATTACAAATGAAGATCCATCACATGCAACACTGATATAACAGTTAGACCTGTTCTTCATACAAAGATTAGTTTGTGCATAACATTAAGAAAATACAACTGAGAAGAGGTTTAAAGCTTTTGTTACACATGGCTGTTATGTTAGTTGCCGCCAGGCCAAAGGCACAATTAGTGCTCATATTTGCTAATGACTTTTAGAAAAAAGAAATTAATATTTTAATATTTAAAGGGACATTAAACCCAAAAAAATTTCTTTCATGATTCAGATGGAGAATACCATTTTAAACAACTTTCTAATTTACTTCTATTATCTAATTTGTTTCATTCTCTTGATATTCTTTACTGAAAAGCATATCTAGATAGGCTCAGTAGCTTCTGATTGGTGGCTGCACATAGATGCCTCATGTGATTGGCTCACCCATGTGCATTGCTATTTCTTTAACAAAATATATCTAAATAATGAAGCAAATTAGATAATAGCAGTAAATTAGAATGTTGTTTAAAATGGTATTTTCTATCTGAATCATGAAATATTTTTTTGGGTTTAATGCCCTTTTAAATACTTTAAAATGTATGGCTAATGAATGGCCAGAGCTGTTTGTCCCACTATGACTCTGTGATGTTTAATACCTTAAAGGGTCATGAAACCCAAAAATGTTATTTTAGGATTAAGGAAGAACATACAATTAGTGACCAGACCATTTTTTTTTTTTTTTTTAACATTTCTGTGGTTTGTGTTTAGCTGTAATTTTACTCTTACTCATTTACTGTACCCACACATATTATATACCGATTTTCTCGCCATTAAATAAAATTTCTAAAAATACCATTATTTTCATATCATATAATTTACTATAAAAAAAATATAAAATATGATGAAAAAATGGAAAAAAATACACTTTTTCTAACTTTGATTCCCAAAATCTGTTACACATCTACAATCACCAAAAAACACCCATGCTAAATAGTTTCTAAATTTAAGGGGTCTTTTGGAGTAGCCCTGTCTCTCCGTTGTTTTATCCTTCTTACCATGCTTATAAACTGATCTCCCATATATTTACTACAATATTCAAATCCAGCAGTTAGCTTAAAATGTTAATGATTAAAATAATTTAAATTCAGCCCTCAAATTGAAAGGGCTTTTGATAGTCTGATATAGTTACTGCTGCTTTGTATCTATTCCAACTTCACTATTTGAATGGGTGTCCAATTTTTATTGCTGGTTTAAGCGTTTTTAATAATATGAGCTCAAGCTATTTGTGTGTATGTGTTTTCTCTTCCATATTTTTTAAGATATTTTGAATAAAGTTATTTAGAGTGAATGATAATCTAATTCTTACTAATGTAAACCTGAATAAGCAGAATCTTTATTTTCTAACGCATATAAAAACAACCCTGCACAATTACTTTGTTAGTTTTTATTCACTCTTATCTTCTGTTCTGCGGCAGGTAGTCTTATTATATACATAATCAGGAATTATTCTAGATACTATTTATTTATATAAGCCTACTGTTCAAATTATTCTGCTTCCCCCACCTTATATTGTAACTTAAAAAAGTTTCTAAATTTTGTCCTGAGTTTAGAAATACTCCATGTTTACATATTATTGGGGGTTTTTTTGGAAGTTATACGGCAGTAAGTACAAGTAGCAGTTTTCTATTTCCAAACCTTTTTTTTTTTTCTTCAAAACTAGCGATAGTTACATTGTAACACTGATAGCTGTCAGGAATCCCTGAATAACCCTTCACATGTATATATTTTTTTTTAGCAGACAACCCAAAGTATTGATCTAGGCCTATTTTAGTATATTTCATGCCACCATTTCACCGCCAAATGCGATCAAATAAAAAAAATAGTTAACTTTTTCGGTTTGGTTAAAATGTTGCCTTTTTTATGCCCCCCCCCCAAAAAAAACAAAACATTTCTCTGTAGTGTAGCAACCCCCCCTTCCAGATCCCTTTAGAAGCATGGATCCCACATAGAATCCCCCTCTCCTACCTCTCCCTCCATCCCACTCACTGCTGTGATCACTCATCACTGATCGGATGTAGCATGGCCGTAGCGGTCCCGTCCCCCTTCCCGCCCTCCTCCCGCCTCCTCTAGCAATAGGCCGCCCACCCACCTCCCTCAAAGCCCTCCCATGCCACCAACGATTGACGCTATCGCTGGCCGATGCAGAGAGGGCCACAGAGTGGCCCTCTCTACATTAGTGTCTTAGGAAAGGGTATTACACAATGCCTCAATATCGAGGCATTTCTGCAATACCCTGAAAGCGTCTGGAAGTGATCATGATTGCTTCCAACGTTTGAAATGCCAGAGGACATGTCAGGCACGTCCTTAACGGCTGCTTTTTGTAGGACACGCCTGACACGTCTTTGGTCGTTAAGGGGTTAAACAACTTTACAGTTTACTTTTATTATCAAATTAGTTTCATTCTCCTGGTATCATTTGTTGAAGGAGCAGCATTGCACTTCTGGTTTCTAACTAAACACATGGGTGAGCCAATGACTAGTATCGGTATATATATGCAGCCACCAATCAGCAGCTAGAACCTAGGTTCTTTGCTACTCCTGAGCTTTACTAGATAAACCTTTCAGCAAATGATATCAAGAGAAGGAAACACATTAAATAATATATGTAAAGTGGAAAGTTGTTTAAAATCAAATGTTCTCGCTTTAAAGGGATATGAAACCCAATTTTCTTCTTTCGTGATTAAGACAGAGCATGCATTTTGAAGCAACTTTCTAATTTCCTCCTATTATCAATTTTTCTTCTCTTGGTATCTTTATTTGAAAAGTAGAAATGTAAACTTAGGAGCTGGCCCATTTTTGGTTTAGCACCTGGGTAGCGCTTGCTGATTGGTGGCTAAATGTAAATAAAATATAAATAAATAATGTAGTACTGTGCAGTTAAACTGTGATGCACTCACTTCAAGAAAAACAAACAAACTGATTCTGCACACACTTTTTCCTCAAAAAGGCAGGAGCACTACCAGTCCCAGCAATGCACCCACTGCAATATATAAAGCAACAACTCTTTAAAACAAAACCAGTAAAGATATATTATAAATCCCTGGTCCCCAGAATGAAAGAAAAATGCAGTATATGCAGTTGCAAAATCTGATTCTGCACACAAAGGGTTTTTTCCCAACTTAAAAAAAATCAGTATATGCAATGAGAAATAGCTGACAGAGGCACACACAACTGCACTGTCCAAAATCTGAAGTGAAAGAAATTAAAGATGTCTGATGTTCACTCCCTATGCGAGGTTAAAAGTGGATTGGACAAGCCTGTTTGGCATTTAATTCCTTAACTTTTGTCCCTCACATAGTAATGCTCTGCCAGGTTTGCAGAGGGGAAGTTGTACACATGAATGGTTAGACCCCCTGTATATCACTGCAATTTGTCAAAGGATCTCAGCTTCTTCCCCCTTTCCTATGTTCTCTGCCCCTTTCTTTAGCGTTCAAAGCAGCGAACGACAAATGAAATGAATGCAACTAACAAATATGAAAGATTTAGTTCGTTTTTTCGGTCGCCAGTCCATTTGTCTAGTCGTTATGTGGACGAATGGAGTAATGGGCCAAACTTCGAGCGAATACGTATTTGTTCAAAGATGAATGCACATGTCTACTTTTAACTAGTTGAATAGTTTAGTTGCCAATAATGTGTAATAATAATAGCAATACTATTGATAATAATATTAAAAGTTTTTAATCATAATTCAGATAGAGCATGTGATTTTAGGAGGCTTTCAGTGTACTTCTATTATCAAATTTCCCTACTTTTCTCTTGATATCTTTTGTTGAAAAGCATACCTAGCTGCTAATTGGTAGCTATACACATATGCCTCATGGGACCTAGCTGCTAATTGGTAGCTATACACATATGCCTCATCATTCAGCTAGATCCTAGTAGTGCATTGCTTCTCTGGAGCTGATTTTAACTATGTGTTTAAAAGGACATGAAACCATACATTTTTCTTTCATGGTTCATGTAGACCGTGTTATTTTTAACAACTTTCCAATTTACTTCTGTTGATATGTTTTCTTGAAAAGCAGGGAGGCAAGCTGAGGAGCATGAACGTGTCTGCAAAATGATATGTCACCAGTTTTGCAAGAATGTTATACATAGATGGCGGCACATTTTCCTGCCATGTAGTGTTCCAGACATGAATTCACTTCCTACCTGGGTATCTCTTCAACAAAGAATACCATGAGCATTAAGAAAATTTGATAATAAAAATGAATCATATTTTATTTTTTAAATTGTGTTCTGTGTCTGATTACAAAAGAAACATTTTGGGTTTCATGTCACTTTAATCTTTTTGCAACACTTCTGTCACTTAGTACAAGAATACTTAAAGGGACATTAAACCCAAAAATGTTCTTTCTCTTGTAAAGTGTATCCAGTCCACGGATCATCCATTACTTGTGGGATATTCTCCTTCCCAACAGGAAGCTGCAAGAGGATCACCCACAGCAGAGCTGTCTATATAGCTCCTCCCCTAACTGCCACTCCCAGTCATTCTCTTGCAGCTCTCGACAAGATAGGAAGTAACTAGAGAGATGTGGTGAATTTATGTAGTTTATCTTCAATCAAGAGTTTGTTATTTTCAAATGGTACCGGAGTTGTACTGTTTTAGCCTCAGGCAGAAAGTTGAAGAAGAGTCTGCCTGTGGTTTTTGATGATCTTAGCAGGTTGTAACTAAGATCCATTGCTGTTCTCACACATGACTGAAGAGATGAGGTAACTTCAGCTGGGGGAATGGCGTGCAGGGTCTCCTGCTATGAGGTATGTGCAGTTTAAATTTTTCTAGAGAAATGAATATGCTAGAAAATGCTGTTAATACCGGATTTATTTAAGGTAAGCCTGATTACAGTGATTTAATAACGACTAGTATCATGCTTGCTGTAAAAGGTAATATTCTTATTACTTTCTCACATTACTGAAAATAACGTTTGCTGGAAGTGTTTAAACGTTTTTTTCTACATATTGGTGATAAAACTTTATTGGGGCCCAGTTTTTTCCACATGGCTGACTAGATTTTGCCTAGGGTTAGTTTTGTTAGGCCCTCTCACTGTGAATACAGGTTGGGAGGGGCCTATTTTCGCGCCTAAATGCACATTAGATTTTGCAATTTGAGACATCCAGTTTCCCTGAAGGAGTTCCCTGAACACTTAGGACCTCTACAAAGGGTTTTTGTGCCTTCAAAAGTCATTGTATGGGAGGTAGGGCCACAGCAGAGCTGTGGCAGTTTGTTGTGACTGTTAAAAAACGTTTATATCATTTTTTTGATCCGGTTTTGAAACTAAGGGGTTAATCATCCATTTGCAAGTGGGTGCAATGCTCTGTTAGTCTATTATACACACTGTAAAAATTTCGTAAGATTTACTGCTTTTTATCACTGTTTTTCAATTTCTGACAAAATGTGTTTCTCTTAAAGTCACAGTACCATTTTTATTTTTTGCTTGTTTACATTTATCAAAGTGTTTTCCAAGCTTGCTGGTCTCATTGCTAGTCTGTTTAAACATGTCTGACATAGAGGAAACTCCTTGTTCATTATGTTTAGAAGCCATTGTGGAACCCCCTCTTAGAATGTGTACCAAATGTACTGATTTTACTTTAAGTTATAAAGATCATATTCTGTCTTTAAAAGATTTATCACCAGGGGGGCGGAGCCAGCTATGGAGCGAGATGGCCGCATTTTCATGACTCTCTACAAAAAGTTATAGAAATTCCCAGATATACCGCTGGAATGAGACCTCTTTATTGTTTAAAATGAAACTATACATCAAGAGGAACAGCCAGAATATACATATCTAGATTTTATAAGAGAAAGGCGAAACTGGGCGCTACGAAGTCTCGCATTAAGATTGCCCGCCATCACAACGCGAGGTCCTGCTTAACTGAAACTCCGTTTGACACTTCAGAAGAGCTTTGAACGACTTATGCAAGTGGATTAAGAGCTTTCAGAGTACTGCAGAGTACTTTTGTGGACTCTGAACCGTTTGAATATATAACTAGGCTACTGAAACCACAGTGCACTGATTCAGACCCCAGGATTCCAAAATGGCCGCAGCTGACACAGTATTTGAAGCAGCGTTCGAAGCCTCTGACCGCTGTTTTGCAGAGATTAAGCACAGTCTATCGCAACTATGTAGACTAGCCAGCAAGGGGATTTTGCTATCTGAGGGAGAAGATGGAGGTAGGCGAACTCAACACGCTAAGTCGGTAGACACCCAGAGGCATATCACACCGACGCAACTACTGATCTATAGAGGACCGCGACCTTTGCAGACAACTCAACCCGCGCAAAAGCTAAAGGTAGTTAAGGTGGGGGGAAGAGCCCCCCTCCCGTATGACACCCCACCTCACCAGATTCTGACCAAGCCGAAGAGGGTGTTCGTCGTGGCCCGGGGAAGGTGCCCTCCGGGTGCAGGGTGGACACTTTGTAAAACCCCAAAATCATCCCGCAAGACAGGGAGCTCTCTAGTGCTGTTCGGCACAACGAGAAGTCCTTTCCTTTCTAGCTATCTAAACCACCAGCAGGCAGCAGTGCTCACTCTAAGTACCTGTAATTTACCCAATCAGACACCAGACATCAATAGCCACAGCGCAGAACGGAGTGTACCGGAGCCTTCCAGAAGTTATTTGCTGAGAACCCAACAGCCCTGCGGCAGGGTGAGTTGTTTCCTTTGTCTTGCGGGCTATACTGCATGTGGCCCCGGCAGAGAACTAGCACCAGTACAGCAACATAGATGATATATCCTCCATGCCACGCTTCAGGACAGGGATGGAATAGGTTAAGATGTAACAATTCCACAAACCCTATGTACCGATGGGCGGTTTGTCTGCATCCTGAAAAAAGAATCATGACTTATTTGTACTTTACCCCCCTTACGCATATTTCTGCAGCTATTTAAATGTTGAATGCAGCTACATTGCTACACACTAAGAGTAACCTTGTCATTCGGGCCCCACGGTGCAATGTCGCATACCTGTTACCGCATCAACCTTACTTTTAAAGCACACAACCGGTTGTTACTAGCTATCATCAGACCCGCATTGGAAGCTAAGGGCGGCTGAAATCCTGACTAATCCTAACAGCCTCTCATGGATAGGAGACATCTATATTTTCCAATCTGTTTATGAAGTTGTTTGTTTAAATTTAGTTACTCTGCCTGCATAGATATATAGATGTAAACCAGCCCACAGTCCTCCTTATTTAGGGTCGACTTTTGTATAAGTATGTTTTTTCTTTTTAATTAGTCCATGACACCTTATATGATATATATAATGCCTAATTATTTTTTGGGGCCACCATCACACTATGACTTTTCTTGCTAGTCGGAGGTCTGTGGAAAACATAGCTAGTTCATAATATAGTCACAGACGTACCAGGCCAGTCCAAAAGTTCCCATGTCTACTTAAGCTACCCTTCTCATGTTCAAGCTTAAAGGATTACTTTCTGTTATAATTTTTAAGCTAAACAACAAACATATTAAAGTTAATAAACATTAATTAAAACCTACTGACCTATATTTTCTCCAAAACGAAGTTTCATAACGTTCTAAAAGTTATATCTTTTATTCTCCGATGATGTCACGTTATCCTGCCCACTATTTTCAGCACTGCATGTTCAAAATACTTAAACCAATAACTTTGTGTTTAAAGCGCCATTTTGAAACCTAGGTATTGTAAACGGATTGGTACAGAGCAAAGGATACCCATGGAGTGGGTTTGGAAAACAATTAAATTTGCAGACAAGATTTCTGCTATACAGTAGAGATATGTTAATGAAATGCTATTGATAAAAAGCGTATTTGGGGTAGTTAGTTAGTAATAGGCATAGAAAATATTTACTTACAGTGGCCCTTTAAATGTATCTAGGCTACTATGTTTTACAATTTTGGGTTGTAATATATTACTACTATATCTCTCTTATGAATGGAACTTTTAGCCTACTTAAGGTCCATTGGAGTTTAATGTTCCTCAATAAGTTTTTGGGACCTTTATGCCTGTAGGCTCATCATTCACATATTAGTAAGCCCATATAACGGTCCCATGATACCTTTAGGTCACCTATCATAATTGTTATGGGGACTTGCTCTAGACCAACTTAACTAAGATGCCCTTCTTAGTAGACTCTGGGAGAATCCTGTGTATAATACTCATTAAAGCAAGCTAATGTGTTGTATAAGCTCCCCCCCCCCCCCCACAACTGTTACTAGGCCCTTACCAGATACTAAGCTCCCTACTAATAGCACTTTTATATGCCTCAAGTGAACTGGAGCACTAGACGTGCAAAGTTTATACATGTCCTATAGTTCTGTATTAGCACAGTACTACTTAGGCTTAGCTCATTTATAGTTCTTACAAGTATGTTAATGTCCTTGCCCTATGTTTACAGTTACTTATATGATGTTTATTATTTATTATTGGTTGTTCATATACTGGGAACAACCCTTGTAGGACCCATATTATATCCACACCGCACTGTTCTTTATATTATTTCTCAATCACCATGTTATTCCCCATCCATTACCTCTATTTGTCCCCTCTCCTCCCTTTCCCGCCGGCATCTGTTACCTGCGGGTCATATCCCTTCTCCTTTTTCCCACATCGCCTATAGTTGGCATCTCCCTAGGAGGGGGGTTCATATAGCAGCCCCCTGTTCCCCATATATATTCAAATGTCCTCCCCTGCTCCCATTATTTTTAGGAAATTACCCTCACTTCTGCAACTCCTAGCCTGAATCTAGTCCCTCCAACTACTAAAGTTAATGGCGCTGGAGTCTTTATCTCCCCAACACCCTAGCTGGCTCCGCCCTCCATTTCCCCCTATATTGAGCGGCTCTTGCCCGCTGCCACCCCCCCCATCTAAATAGACCTCTGAGAGGTTGGACAAAAGCCAATTTCCTGCCTCCTATCATTTATAGTTTATACAGTTCCTCTTATTTCGAGGTGGGATCACTAGCTATATAATATAAAAATCGAGGTTCCATAGATACATGTTCCAGTCACCTGTATTCCTTATATATTGTTTACCTTTTCTCTACGTGATAATAGATGAGGTGCTATAATACAGGTCAACTGATTCATATGGTTACATGACACCCCCACGGGTTAGATATTGTGAGAACAGTTATCCTATTAGCACACCAATATTTTAGTCTATATTTACTTATTGTATGAGAAATGTACAAGTGTTTTCATTATTTTTGAACCGTGCCTGGACACATTGTTTGTTATACTGTTACTACTTATCACCTCAATAAAAAATTATTTAAAAAAAAAAAAAAAAAAATTGAACTTTATTTTAACTTCATTAAAAGGTGGAGGGACAAATTCCCTTTACAAACAAGAGACTAACATGTTTCGGCCTCAGCCATATTCATAGTCCTTAAAATGATCCATACATGCTGGAGTTTAAAAAGCTCACAATAGCCTTGATTGGTTACTAAAAATTTCATGGAGTTTTAAATTTAAAGGTATAGGGGATACATGATATAACTGTTCTGGAGTCTAACATGAGTACACAATGTATACAATAGACAACTAGACTTTTTACTTGCCATTGGGATAAGGTATGAGCACTTGTTTTCATTTATAATTTATGATTTTTCATGGATATGACTAATAAATCTGATCTGATTTCTAAGAAAAAAAAAAAAAAAAAAGATTTATCACCAGAGGAAACTGACAAAGGGGAAGTTATGCCGACTAACTCGCCCCACGTGTCAGAACCTTTGACTCCCGCTCAAGTGGCACCAAGTACATCTAGCGCGCCCATGGCGTTTACTTTACAAGACATGGCGGCAGTTATGGATCATACCCTTACAGCGGTATTGTCCAAACTACCAGGGTTACAAGGAAAGCGAGACAGCTCTGGGATTAGAAAAAATACAGAGCTCTCTGACGCTTTAGTAGCTATGTCTGATATCCCCTCACAATATGCAGAAGCTGAGGCAGGAAAGCTTCTTTCTGTGGGTGATTTTTCTGATTCAGGGAAGATGCTTCAACCTGATTCTGATATGTCTACATTTAAATTTAAGCTTGAACACCTCCGCGTGTTGCTCAGGGAGGTTTTAGCTACTCTGGATGACTGTGACACCATTATAGTGCCAGAGAAATTGTGTAGATTGGATACATACTATGCAGTGCCTGTTTACACTGATGTTTTTCCAATACCTAAAAGGTTTTCAGAAATTATTACTAAGGAATGGGATAGACCAGGTGTACCGTTCTCTCCCCCTCCTATTTTTAAGAAAATGTTTCCAATAGATGCCGCTACACGGGACTTATGGCAAACGGTCCCTAAGGTGGAGGGAGCAGTTTCTACCGTAGCTAAGCGTACAACTATTCCCGTTGAGGACAGTTGTGCTTTCCTAGATCCAATGGATAAAAAGTTAGAGGGTTACCTTAAGAAAATGTTTATTCAACAAGGTTTTATTCTCCAGCCTCTTGCATGCATTGCCCCGGTCACTGCTGCTGCGGCCTTCTGGTTTGAGTCTCTGGAAGAGGCCTTACAGGTAGAAACTCCATTGGATGATATACTTGACAAGCTTAACGCACTTAAGCTAGCCAATTCATTTGTTTCTGACGCCGTTGTTCATTTAACCAAACTAACGGCTAAGAACTCAGGTTTTGCTATACAGGCGCTATAGCTTAAATCCTGGTCAGCTGACGTTACTTCAAAGTCTAAGCTTCTCAACATTCCCTTCAAGGGGCAGACCCTATTCGGGCCTGGACTGAAGGAAATCATTTCTGATATTACTGGAGGAAAATGTCATGCCCTTCCTCAGGATAGGTCTAATAAATTAAGGACCAAACAAACAAATTTTCGTGCCTTTCGAAACTTTAAGACTAGCGCGGCATCAACTCCCTCTAATGCAAAACAAGAGGGAAATTTTGCCCAGTCCAAGCCGGTCTGGAGACCTAACCAGGCCTGGAACAAAGGTAAGCAGGCCAAGAAGCCTGCTGCTGCCTCTAAGACAGCATGAAAGATCAGCCCTCGATCCGGTAACGGATCTAGTAGGGGGCAGACTTTCTCTCTTCGCCCAGGCTTGGGCAAGAGATGTCGAGGATCCCTGGGCATTGGAAATTGTGTCCCAGGGATATCTTCTGGACTTCAAAGCTTCTTCCCCAAAAGGAAGATTTCACCTCTCACAATTATCTGCAGACCAGATAAAGAGAGAGGCATTCTTACATTGTGTTCAAGACCTCCTAGTTATGGGAGTGATCCACCCAGTTCCAAAGGAGGAACAGGGGCAAGGCTTCTATTCAAATCTCTTTGTGGTTCCCAAGAAAGAGGGAACCTTCAGACCAATCTTAGATCTCAAGATCCTAAACAAATTTCTCAGGGTCCCATCTTTCAAGATGGAGACTATTCGAACCATCCTACCTATGATCCAGGAGGGTCAATACATGACTACCGTGGACTTAAAGGATGCTTATCTTCACATTCCGATACACAAAGATCATCATCGGTTTCTCAGGTTCGCCTTCCTAGATAGGCATTACCAGTTTGTGGCTCTTCCCTTTGGGTTAGCTATAGCACCAAGAATCTTTATGAAGGTTCTGGGGTCACTTCTGGCGGTCCTAAGGCCGGGGGGCATAGCAGTAGCCCCTTACTTAGATGACATTCTGATACAGGCGTCAAATTTCCAAATTGCCAAGTCCCATACGGACATTGTTCTGGCATTCCTGAGGTCTCATGGGTGGAAAGTGAACGAAAAGAAGAGTTCTCTATCCCCTCTCACAAGAGTTTCCTTCCTGGGAACTCTGATAGATTCTGTAGAAATGAGGATTTACCTGACAGAGGACAGGTTGTCAAAACTTCTAAATTCCTGCCGTGTTCTTTATTATACTTCTCGCCCTTCGGTGGCTCAGTGTATGGAAGTAATCGGCTTAATGCTAGCGGCAATGGACATAGTTCCGTTTGCCCGCCTACATCTCAGACCGCTGCAACTCTGCATGCTCAGTCAGTGGAATGGGGATTACACAGATTTGTCCCCTCTATTAAATCTGGATCAAGAGACCAGGGATTCTCTTCTCTGGTGGCTATCTCGGGTCCATCTGTCCAAAGGTATGACCTTCCGCAGGCCAGATTGGACAATAGTAACAACAGATGCCAGCCTTCTGGGCTGGGGTGCAGTCTGGAACTCTCTGAAGGCTCAGGGGTCGTGGACTCAGGAGGAGGCACTCCTTCAAATAAACATTATGGAACTAAGAGCGATATTCAATGCTCTTCAGGCTTGGCCTCAGCTAGCGGCAGTGAGGTTCATCAGATTTCAGTCGGACAACATCACGACTGTAGCTTACATCAACCATCAAGGGGGAACAAGGAGTTCCCTAGCGATGTTGGAGGTTTCAAAGATAATTCAATGGGCAGAGATTCACTCTTGCCATCTATCAGCTATCCATATCCCAGGAGTAGAGAACTGGGAGGCAGATTTTCTAAGTCGACAGACTTTTCATCCGGGGGAGTGGGAGCTCCATCCGGAGGTGTTTGCACAGTTGATTCAACATTGGGGCAAACCAGAACTGGATCTCATGGCGTCTCGCCAGAACGCCAAGCTTCCTTGTTACGGATCCAGGTCCAGGGATCCCAAGGCAGCAATGATAGATGCTCTAGCAGCTCCTTGGTCCTTCAACCTGGCTTATGTGTTTCCACCGTTTCCTCTGCTCCCTCGTCTGATTGCCAAGATCAAACAGGAGAGAGCACCGATAATTTTGATAGCACCTGCGTGGCCACGCAGGACTTGGTATGCAGATCTGGTGGACATGTCATCCTTTCCACCATGGACTCTGCCTCTGAGGCAGGACCTTCTACTTCAGGGTCCTTTCAACCATCCAAATCTAATTTCCCCCTCGGCTGACTGCTTGGAGATTGAACGCTTGATTTTATCAAAGCGTGGTTTCTCAGAGTTGGTCATTGATACCTTAATACAGGCGCGAAAGCCTGTCACCAGGAAAATCTATCATAAGATATGGTGTAAATATCTTTATTGGTGTGAATCCAAGGGTTACTCATGGAGTAAGGTCAGGATTCCTAGGATATTATCTTTTCTCCAAGAAGGATTGGAGAAGGGTTTGTCAGCTAGTTCCTTAAAAGGAAAGATTTCTGCTCTGTCTATTCTTTTGCCCAAATGTCTGGCTGAGGTTCCAGACGTGCAGGCGTTTTGTCAGGCTTTAGTCAGAATCAAGCCTGTGTTTAAACCTGTTGCTCCGCCTTGGAGTATAAATTTAGTTCTTAAGGTTCTTCAAGGGGTTCCGTTTGAACCTTTGCATTCCATAGATATTAAGCTCTTATCCTGGAAGGTTCTGTTTTTAGTAGCTATCTCCTCGGCTCGAAGAGTTTCGGAATTATCTGCTTTACAATGTGATTCCCCTCATCTCATTTTTCATGCAGATAAGGTAGTGTTACGTACCAAACCTGTTTTTTTACCTAAGGTGGTATCTAATAAAAATATCAATCAGGAGATTGTTGTACCGTCAATGTGTCCTAATCCTTCTTCAAAGAAGGAACGTCTTTTACACAATCTTGACGTGGTTTGTGCTTTAAAGTTTTATTTACAAGCTACTAAAGATTTTCGTCAAACATCTGCATTGTTTGTTGTCTACTCTGGACAGAGGAGAGGCCAAAAGGCTTCGGCAACCTCTCTTTCTTTTTGGCTAAGGAGTATAATACGCTTAGCTTATGAGACTGCTGGCCAGCAGCCTCCTGAAAGGATTACAGGTAATTCTACTAGAGCGGTAGCTTCCACATGGGCTTTTAAAAATGAGGCTTCTGTTGAACAGATTTGTAAGGCAGCGACTTGGTCTTCGCTTCATACTTTTTCAAAATTCTATAAATTTGATACTTTTGCTTCTTCGGAGGCTATTTTTGGGAAAAAGGTCTTGCAGGCAGTGGTGCCTTCCGTTTAAGCGCCTGCCTTGTCCCTCCCTTCATCCCTGTCCTATAGCTTTGGTATTGGTATCCCACAAGTAATGGATGATCCGTGGACTGGATACACCTTACAAGAGAAAACATAATTTATGCTTACCTGATAAATTTATTTCTCTTGTGGTGTATCCAGTCCACGGCCCGCCCTGTCATTTTAAGGCAGGTGTTTTTTATTTTTAAACTACAGTCACCACTGCACCCTATAGTTTCTCCTTTCTCTTGCTTGTCTTTGGTCAAATGACTGGTAGTGGCAGTTAGGGGAGGAGCTATATAGACAGCTCTGCTGTGGGTGATCCTCTTGCAGCTTCCTGTTGGGAAGGAGAATATCCCACAAGTAATGGATGATCCGTGGACTGGATACACCACAAGAGAAATAAATTTATCAGGTAAGCATAAATTATGTTTTCATTATTCAGATAGAGAATACAATTTTTAAAACATTTCCAATTTACTTCTATTATCAAAAGCGTTTTGTTCTCATGTTATTCTTTGTTAAAGAGATACCTAGGTAGGTAGCGTGCACATGCCTGAAGCACTACAGGACAGGAAAAAAAAACAAAGAAAATATGATAATACAAGTAAATTAGAAAGTTGTTTCAAATGTTCTGTTCTATCTAAATCGTGTAAATCATGTAAGAAAAAAATTGGGTTTTACGTCCCTTTATCCAGAATGGTGGTGACCAGTGTGAAAATGCAGCACTTCACTTATAAAGGGTTAAATGAGAGAATAGCTTTGAAAAGTGCTGCAGGTACAAGAGGTAAAACCATAGCATGGTGAGTAGCAATGCTGCTACTGTAGTTGTGCCCAGCACTTTAATTTCCCTTTAACTCTCTGCAGTGCTTAAACAAATAGTTATATACAAGCAAGTATTATGGCCTACGCCTAGAAGGCTGTGTCTAAGGTGTCAGATTTGGGAGGGGCAGCACTTTTTGGTGCACTGCCAGGGCTGCATTAGGGAGTGATAGAGGCTGCCCGCTGAGCCACCATGGGATCGAGAGAGATCGAGCAGGAGGCAGTAACCTTGGGCCCCCAGATGTTTTGGAACTACATTTCCCATGATGCTCAGACAGCCTAAAGAGTGTCTCAGCATCATTGTAAATGTAGTTCCAAAACATCTTGGGGCCCTAGGTTGCTAACCCCTGACATAGAGGACGCAGGAGTTAGGACATCAGTGGAAGCTGTTTTGGACTGGTAACGCCTGGGAGAGATCCCCAAAGGAGAGCAAACCAATTTTGTCCCCAAGCTATTGAGTAATGTTGGCAGGTGCTGGGCAGGTAATGGTGTGTGTGTGTAGTAGTAGTAGTAATATATCCTGACAACAATAATACCCCTTGCTCTCTCATTCTCTGGACACCCCTATAAGCAGAATGGAGGCTGTAAGACTGGATCTATTTCAAAGTTCAATACTGCTCCAACCATCTAGTCTGTCCTGACCAACAAGCACCAAGGAACTGTACTGTATTTATTGTTATTATTGGTTATTTGTAGAGCGCCAACAGATTCCGCAGTGCTATAAACAAAAGCAGAGTACAACAAAACAATTATAGGGATTAAATGGGTATAGGGCCCTGCCAAGAGTTGCACTGTTGTAGTCAGCTCTTAAGAAGGTGATCTACAAACAGCTGGACTCTTAGGCTTACATGCTAAGGGGGTTCAGGAGATAGCAATGGAGTAGAGGAACTGGTATAAAGTAAGGTTAGCATCGGTTGTATGCATCCCTGAACAGTAGAGTCTTTAGGGAGCGCTTGAACTGTCTGTAACTAACTGACTGCTAACTTCATCAAAATTGTGCATAGAGAAAGCATCTCCTTAATTAGGTCATTCATCTGTGTATTATAATGAGTGAAGGTGATGCAATAAAACTAAAGACACATTCCATATCTGTTACATGATTAAATCAAGGAGTGCTTATTGCAGGAAGTGCATCATAGGAAGTGTGCACAATTCTTGTAGGTAGGAATTACAGTTATGCTTAAATGTTTTCTATTACATGTTTTCATTTTATATACATTTATTCCTGTTATCGCATTACCTTCATGTGTATTTTATATTTATTTACTCTACCCCCCCCCCCCCAAAAACAAACCCCTAACAATATTAATTTATCCTTTTAAAACTCCAATAGCAATTTATACTCTTCCAGATATATCTCGCAGCCACCTGAGCATTGTGATTATTAACCAAAGCAGCCCTGCACTATACCCACTTATTGTAGCTCTGGATACATTAAGGGGAACTGTGAGAAGACACTGTGTACATATTGTTAACACATTATGCAGTCATCATGCAGTCGTCCCATCCTTCTCTCCCTCCCTTTTCTCCCTTCCTCTTCTTACTCCCTCCTTCCATTTTCTCCCTTCCTCTTCTTACTCCCTCCTTCCATTTTCTCCCTTCCTCTTCTTACTCCCTCCTTCCATTTTCTCCCTTCCTCTTCTTACTCCCTCCTTCCCTTTTTTCCCTTCCTCTTCTTACTCCCTCCTTCCCTTTTCTCCCTTCCTCTTCTTACTCCCTCCTTCCCTTTTCTCCCTTCCTCTTCTTACTCCCTCCTTCCCTTTTCTCCCTTCCTCTTCTTACTCCCTCCTTCCCTTTTCTCCCTTCCTCTTCTTACTCCCTCCTTCCCTTTTCTCCCTTCCTCTTCTTACTCCCTCCTTCCCTTTTCTCCCTTCCTCTTACTCCCTCCTTCCCTTTTCTCCCTTCCTCTTACTCCCTCCTTCCCTTTTCTCCCTTCCTCTTACTCCCTCCTTCCCTTTTCTCCCTTCCTCTTCTTACTCCCTCCTTCCCTTTTCTCCCTTCCTCTTACTCCCTCCTTCCCTTTTCTCCCTTCCTCTTCTTACTCCCTCCTTCCCTTTTCTCCCTTCCTCTTACTCCCTCCTTCCCTTTTCTCCCTTCCTCTTCTTACTCCCTCCTTCCCTTTTCTCCCTTCCTCTTACTCCCTCCTTCCCTTTTCTCCCTTCCTCTTACTCCCTCCTTCCCTTTTCTCCCTTCCTCTTACTCCCTCCTTCCCTTTTCTCCCTTCCTCTTACTCCCTCCTTCCCTTTTCTCCCTTCCTCTTACTCCCTCCTTCCCTTTTCTCCCTTCCTCTTCTCACTCCCTCCTCTCGCTCCCTTCCTTCCCTCCTCTACCCCCGTTACATAATCTCCCGACTACCTCCCCTTTCTCCTTTCCCTACCTTCTCTCCCTCCCCTCCTCTCCCTCATCTCCTCTCATGTACTTTGGAAATACCATGCAAAAAAAAAAAAATGTCATGTTACACCCTGATCAAAATACATTATGGCTAATAAAAGGCTGAAACTTAAGGGGGGGGGGGGGAGTATAATTATTTGTGTCTTATACATACTGCATTAATTCCACTGAGTTGTTGTCCCATATTGGTTATAATTATAGTAATTAGCTGCCATCGTATGCTTCTGTCTGAGAACAATTCCAGCATTCTGTTTGGTTTCTCATCACTTAGAACATTCGATTCTTGCTGTATATCCTGCATCTCAATTAAGTAGTGCTGTTGTCCATACAATGTTTTCAGTGCTAAAACAAAACAAAATATCATAGAATTAGACTTATGAACCAAAAATGTATCTCCCTAATACAGGCTTTGGTGCTTATAATGTGGAAAGGGCCGCGTCTTTTGCAATTTGTGTTTGTAATGCATTGTAAATAGTGGTAATGTTAGCTAGAATATGATATGGAGTGTAAAGGCACATAGTTTTTTTTATAATGTCATTCCAATCTCTATATATCTGTTTGACATCAGGAATGCATTGTCCTTAGAGCTATATTAATGAACCAGGTCATTTTTGCATAGGAAAACCATGAGTGATTGCTGTTGAAACTGACTCCAGTAGTTTTTTGATAGATAGGGATAGGACTCTGCAAACATGAAAATAAAAGTAAGTTTATTCCTGGTAAAGGTACATTTTTGAAAAGCAGCATATTTAAAAATGTTTCATTGCATTTGATCTTAAGGGGTACGAGGTCACACAGTACAATTAAAGGGACATGTGCAAAAAGTAATTTTGCTAAGCAAAGAGTTTGCAATAAAAATAGTTTGGAAAAACTACAGAGAAAGGTCTTAAATGAACATGAAACATGTTCAATATTAAGCAACTTTCAAATTGACTTCTATTATCAAATGTTCTTATTTCTCTTGGTATTCTTTTTTGAAAAGCAGGGAGATAAACTCAAGAACATGCACATATCTTAAAGGGACAGTCTACACCAGACTTTTTATTGTTATAAAAGATAGATAATCCCTTTATTACCCATTCCCCAGTTTTGCATAACCAACACAGTTATATTTATATACTTTTAACCTCTGTGATTATCTTTTATCTAAGCCTCTGCAGACTGCCCCTTTATTTCAGTTCTTTTGACAGACTGGCAGTTTAGCCAATCAGTGCCTGCTCCCAGATAACTTCATGTGCTTGAGCACAGTGTTATCTATATGAAAAACATGAACTAACACCCTCTAGTGGTGGAAAAACTGTTAAAATGCATTCTGAAAAGAGGTGGCCTTCAAGGTCTAAGAAATTAGCATATGAACCTCCTAGGTTAAGCTTTCAACTAAGAATACCAAGAGAACAAAGCAAAATTGGTGATAAAAGTAAATGGGAAAATTGTTTAAAATTACATGCCCTATCTGAATCATGAAAGTTTATTTTGGACTAGACTGTCCCTTTAAGCACTATATGGCAGCAGTATTGCAAGAATGTTATACATTTGCAAGAGCACTAGGTGGCAGCACTCTTTCTCGTCATATCTATTCAACAATACCATTAGAACGGAGCAAATTTGATAAAATAATTAAATTGGAAACATATTAAAAAGTGTATGCTCTGTCTGAATCATGAAAGAAAAATTTCATTAAAGACTCATTAAAGTTATTTTTGTACATATGCATGAGAAAGGAATCACTACATTGTAGCCTGCAAAACAAATACTTTAAAAGCATTTGCAACTCTCATCTGGTTAGCCAAATTTGTAATGTTTTGTAGACCAGGGACAGACCCTTGAAAAGTCTCTTGTGTGTTGGGTATCATATCCCTTGCTTTGGCTAATTAGAGACTGACATAAATGAGCTCTTGCAGATATCTGTGTAGTAGGGTCAGGGATGCCCTTCAGCCTTTCTGGAGCATAGGGAAAAAACATTCTGATTTACTTACAAGCAAAATAAATAATGATTTTATAAATGCAATGGTTTATTTCTATGTACAGGAATTTCAAGCAGCTTATTTTAGTTGAAGAAGCACAGTATGGTTTATTTGTGGAGATCATCAGATTAAGACAATCATGCAGTGTAATCCGTTCACTTGTTCACAAAGTGAAACTGGATACTCAGTGGGGTGTAGGACATCATTATTTTTTGTGATTAACTTAGTATTTAAAGGGACAGTCTATTCTAAAATGATTATTGTTTAAAAAGATAGATAATCCCTTTATTACCCATTCCTCAGTTTTGCATAACCCACACTGTTATACTAATATACTTTTTACCTTTGTGATTACCTTGTATCTAATCCTGTTCTGACAGCCCCCTTATCACATGACTATCTATTGATTTGCATTTTAGCCAATTAGTGCAGTGTCATGCACAACCCCACAGGAGAGGGCACAATGTTATCTTTATGTCCCACTTGAATTACCAGTCTCTTGTGAAAAGCAAATAAAAAAGCATGTGATAAGAGACTGTCTGTAGTAGCTTAGAAACAGGCAGACATTTAGAGTAAGGTGACCAGATTTTTAAAATGAAATTCGGGGACATTTTTTTAAACTCCTTACAGTAAATTATATTTTGCCCATACAATCATTACTTGCAAAACTAACTGGCCAGGTCAAATCCCGCTTATGTGTTTAATCCCTGCTTTGTTCCCCTCAAAAAAAAAAAAAAAAGGCTTAGTAAAATTTAGAAAGCCGGAGGGTTTCCCACATTGCTTCCCTATCTTCTACCACAAGTCCAAGCAGCATGATCCATACATACACCTACATAAAAAAAAGTTATTTCTCGATAATCTTATTCTTTGCTAGAGAACTAGAATTCCTTTTTTTCTCTCCAAAAAGCACAAGTAAAAATGTCAAACCTATACTAAAACATTACCCCTACAAGGAACGCAGTACCCTTTCGGTTTTTAACACGCACGCGTTATTCAAAGCCAAAGACACACATCTCTTTTACACACTTTAGTAATAATGCCTCATAATAGGCCACTAGTAACATCAATCACCAGAAGATATCCCTACTTTGTAATTTTTGACCAATCAAAATCTTAGATTACGTACTTCTAAACATTCCAATTTAACATACAAGACCTACAAGTCTTACCTAACAAGTGCTCAGCCTCTTGATTCCATTGCGTCTGCACATATATAACATGCTTCCGCTACTAACTAAACACTAACAACCAATAAGTACTTATCTTACACCTTTGAGCCCTTGGAAAGCGGGGCTGGCAACCCCGTGCAGCACCTCACAATCTATATAGAGAGGGGTCCGAAGCTTTTAGCTTGGTGAAGTATCCAGGGGAAGCGGAACTGCTGCTGTAGCTCTACACAACTAATCAATGTCTAAAACAGATAAATCTATCAACTTCCCACAAACACCTCTAACATGCACTGGTCTCAGCCTCTGACTGTCTTCCCAAGGACATTTCCGGGGACATAATTTGTCGGGTGACAGTCTCTTCAATCTGGGGACTGTCCCATAAAATCAGGGACATCTGGTCACCCTAATTTAGAGGTTTAGTTTAAATGTTATATAGTATATTAATATAACAATGTTAGTTGTGCAAAGCTGGGGAATGGGTAGTAAAATTATTATTTATCTTTTTAAACAATAACAATTTTGGTGTAGACTGAGCCTTCAAGCAATACATAGCTTGTGTGCTTTCATATATAGCTAACTAAGAGATCTGGAAAGTTACCCCAGGCTTAAGTGAATTACTTCTTCATTATTTGCATAGTTTGTGATTTGCTATGAAGCAGGTTGTACTAAATCTCACAAATTTTCTGTACAAAATAAGTTATTTAATCATAGCAGACTTCCGGATGTGGGAACCAAAATTTCATGATATCACATGGCGATGTAAAGTCAGGAGTTACGTAATTGTGAATAAATAGCACAAACACTCTTCAGATTATGTGATCTTGCTTGCAAGAGATCAAGTCTGGCAATGCAAAACCACATTAATTTCAATTAACAGGACATCAAACACAAAACTATAGGCGTTCTAATTTATTTAAGGAAAGCTATGCAAAAGTCACTATTCAACTTAAAGGGACACTGAACCCAAATTTTTTCTTTCGTTATTCAGATAGAGCCTGCAATTTTAAGCAACTTTCTAATTTACTCCTATTATAATTTTTTCTTCATTCTCTTGCTATCTTTATTTGAAAAAGGCATCTAAGCATTTGTTTGGTTCATAACTCTGGACAGCACTTTTTTATTGGTAGATCAATTTATCCACCAATCAGCAAGGACAACCCAGGTTGTTGACCAAAAATGGGCCGGCATCTAAACTTACATTCTTGCATTTTAAATAAAGATACTAAGAGAATAAAGAAAATTTGATAATAGGAATAAATTGGAAAGTTACTTAAAATTGCATGCTCTATCTGAATCACGAAAGAAAAAAATTGGTTTAAGTGTCCCTTTAATAAGCATTTAAAACCATATACATTTTAAGCTTAAAAGGACAATATACTCAGGCAAGTAGCTGATAAAAGTTCATTGTATTCAAATCAGCTGCAGGAACACCTTTAAAATGGTCTGGGCTCTCTCCCACCCTTTTAACTTCTTCCTCTTCGTATCCTTTATGAAAGGTAGCTACTTTATACACATAGGGCTAGATTACAAATGGCGCGCTAATGATAGCCTGGGACGAGATAAGCAATATTGTTTGATTGCTTGACTTGATTTTGGAAATCCAGGGCAAAAATTATTTACCAGAGAGCAGTTAGCGCAACCAATATCTCCCTAGAGCAACCTATAATTTCAATGAATATCATGACCGCACTAAAGAGAGCTCATATTACCCTTCAGCCTATAAATTCTTGTAGGGTGTCCCTGGACATACCAATCTTACACCTGTGTGTTCTACTATAAGGGGAAAAACTTTGGGTTGGGACTGGGGTGGGACATACAGTGGGCAGGACAAACAGGGGTGGGGCTAATTGGGGTATGGAATAAGGGGGCTTGTCTGGGAAGCCCTGTCTTGCCCAAGACCCCACAAATGCTAAGAGTGGTCCTTATTCGTGGACTCTTATCTGATTAATTAATTTCTTTCATGATGGTAAGAGTCCATGAGCCCCACCCTTTCTTTTTGTTTAGGTGACAGCCTTATTGTTTTGCACTTCTTTCGCCCGCTTTATCTTTTCTTTTTTTCTGTTTTCCTTGCCTACTTGCAGGGCCGACTGGGAATAAAAAGTAGCCTTTGAAAAATTTGAAGACCAGCCCTTTTTTCCTTTATGTCCTTAGAATGCACACGTGCCATTTCTTTCATACATTTGGTAAGAGTTCACAATCCATTACTACTGGGAATTACCTTGCCTACCTCCAGGGGGAGGCAAAGATTCCCAAACCCCAAGAGCTCTATATAACCCTCCCAGCACTATACTAGTTAGTCTTATCTTTTCCTCCACTGGAGGAAAGTGAGCAATGGTTATGTGCAGATGATTGATTTGTTGAGAGGGGTTCTCAGACTGATTTGAAGCCCATTTCCCATCAGAGTGCAGTGTTTGTCAAGAGGGAAGTTTGAGTTTGGTGTATGTCTTTATTTGTTCATTTACATGAAAATTTAAGTCACTATACTCCCAAGGATGTCGCAGGGACTTAACTGTAGATCCAAAAGGAGGAGGCATAAGACACCTCCTATAGTATATCCTCTGCTGATTGTCAGGGTTTGAACCTGACTTCGCTAGTTGTTACCAGCTTTCTGTCATGGCTGCCATTTCTGACTCACCTGTGTTTTCTCCTTGCCTGTGTAACGCTGCTCACTATTCCCAGGCTCCCTCTTATGGCCAAACTTGAGAATATTATTATAGAGAGACAGGTTGCAGTCCCAGCTTTTCATTTGGCTTTTGGACTTTTTATTATTTTTTGTTATTTTTTTCATTTTTAAAGTGACCATTAGAACAAATAAAGGGTACTTTCAGACATGAAGTATAAAATACTTCATGCTGAAAGCTCCTTTCTTTATTTCAAGCATTTTCTGCACTGAGCTACTTAGGCAGCCCACGACAGAACGCTGTTTTGCTGGGAGGTGACGTTTTCACCTCTTAGCCAATAGCCGTGTGGGAAATCCGGCTTGGTGCCTGATGGAACGCATGGCTATTTGCTAAAAGGTAGAAACGCCAGCTCTCAGCAAAACAGCATTCTGCCGTGGGCTATTTGAGCAGCTCAGTGTGGGGAACACTTCCAAAAACTAAAGGAGCTATCAGCATAAAGTATTTTATACCTCATGACTGAAAGTCCCTTTTATTTGTTCTAATGGTCAATCCTAGCGTTTCACAAATGCTAGGATTGACTTTCACTTTAAATAAAGGTGTGATTAAATTGGCATTTCAAGCCTCTATCTGGTTCCTGGTACCCTGAAACTAATAAGTTTTTAGTAGAGAATAGTTTTTTCCAGCTATTATGCATAGTAGGAGAGTGTTTAAGGTAAGTGTTTTGCTTATTTAATTTGAACACATCAGATTAATTTGCAACCCATATATAAGGGGCTTTATATTGGGTAAACCTCCTGGGTTTTCATTATTTTAGGTTTTTGTGAACATAAAGGTTTTTAACTAAAATGTAACTTTGGTACCTTTTTGTATTTTTCTAGGTGCGTGTGTTTTTGTGGGTGCATGAGGGTTCACAGGTGCTCATGTAGGCTCACGCGGGCAAGCATGCATGTGTGTGCATACGTGTGCGCTCATTTTGGCTCTTTTTTTATATTTTTAAATTGGATATTCGTTTGGGGGCTTCCAGCTGTTGCTGTGATCCCAGGATGGGATATTGTATACTCATTCCCTTAGAGCTCTTTTTTTGTTGGGGTTATGATTTCTGTGTTTGTTCACTATTAAATCTGTCTCTAAACCTTCTTTAGAGGCTGATGTTTCTGAACATCTTTCTACCTATATTAAGTGTGTTTATTGTAAGCAGGCTGAGGTTTCCCCTCCTTCATACTTATGTGAATCTTGCCTTGTTTTGATGCATTTAGATCAGTCTAATGCTGTACTTGCTTCCAAAGGTAATATTGTTCCTTCTGTTTGATTATTACAGGAAGGTCCGTCTCAAATTTCTCCTGGCATTAAGGATTTTTTTAAAGCTACAGTGTCTGAAGTGTTGTTATTCCGCCTTCAAGTAAAACATAAAAGGTCAGTACAAGATATATCTTCTACTAGTAGCAATATTTCTGTGTCTCAGGAGGCTAATAAAGCTTCTGAGGCTGAGTTTTTTTCTGATGTTCAGGAACCTGTCTCTGATTCAGAGCCTGCTTCTTCTTTATTTATAAATATTAATCACTTTCATACTTTATTAAAGGAGGTTTTGCTTGCTTTAGTAATTATACATTTTTGTTAATGAAGAGGAAACCTGCTAAGGATTCTCCTGAGGTTTTTCCAGTGGCTGATGATGTGGCTGTGATTATTTTTAGAGATTTGTTTAAACCTGGTAATTCTTTTATTTGTTCTGCAATATTTAAGAGAATTTATCCTCCTCCATGTTCTAATATTGAGAAACTTACCACTATCCCTCTGGAGGATAGTAATTCTTTTAAAGAACCTTTGGATAGGAAACTTGAATCCTTTCATAGAAGGGCTTGTTTTCAGGTAGGTTATCTTTTCAGACCAGCTTTTGCTATTGCTGATGTTTCTACTGCTGCATCCATTTGGCTAGATAGGTTTTGTGATTTCTCAGGATTCTGACAGTGAAGATTTCCTTAAACCTTTTGGGTTTGCTTAAATATGTTTATTCCTTTATTGGAAATGCTGTCTTGGATATCATTAAGATTAATGCTAAAAGCATGTCATTGTCTGCCCTATTTATGTGAGTCTTATGGTTAAAGTCATGATCAGCTGATGCAGTTTCTATGTCTAGACTTTTGAATATTTTTTTCCAATGTTACTGGTGGTAAGGGAGTTGTTTCTTCCCCAAGATAAGGAATCTAGGAGTAAATTTTAAGCTTCTAATAAATTTTCATTCCTTTGTTCAGAACAAGGATCAAAATCTGATTCCTCCTCAGTTATTCAATGTCCCTCAGGTTGGAAACCAAGTTCTAATTTGAACAGGCATAAGCATGCCAAAAAGTCCACTCCTGCTCCCAAGTCTCATGAAGGTGCGGCGCCATTCCAGGTTACCTGGTAGGGGCCAGGTTAAGTCTCTTTTGGGAGGTATGGTTTATGGATGTGTCCGCTTTTTGGACTCTGAATATAATAATGACCAAAGGTTATTGGATAGGTTCAGAGTAAGCCCTCCCAGAGAAGTTTTTTTTGTTGTTGAAGGTTTTGAAAAGCTAAGGTTTTTCTTTATTCTATCCTTGATCTGGATTTAATGGGTGTGATAGTTTCTGTTCCTATGCAGGAACAGTGAAAGGGATTTTATTAAAATCTCTTAACTGTTCCCACTTACAGACTAGTTTTGTCCTACCTTCAAAATGGAGAGTATTCGATCCATTCTGCTTTTCATTCAGCAAGGGCAGTTTATGTCCATAATAGATTTAAAGAATGCTTACCTTCATTTTCCCATTCTTAAGGATCATTTCCCGTTTCTGAGGCTTGCACTTCTAGACAAGCATTTTCCTTTTCTTGCTGGCTACAGCTCCAAGGATCTTTACAGCGGTTCTGGGGCTCTTTTGTCTGTCACCAGGGGTCAGGGAATAGCTGTCTTTCCTTACCTGGATGATATCTTAATTTTAGCTCCATCTTTTCATTTGGCAGAATCTCTCATCAACAGACTATTGTTGTTTCTTTGTCAACATGATTGGAAGATTCATTTGCTAAAGAGTTCTTTGGTTCCCCAGACAAGGGTTAAGCTTTACCAGTGATGCATGGATCCTTCTCGGTTTTCACAGAGGTTTTTTTTTCTAGATTTCTAAATAAGACAGCCTCTGTCATGGTGGCTGCATCTCCAGCATATTTTGTGGAGGGGCTACTTTTTGCTTGTCCTATTTGGTATATTATCTCCACAGATGCAAGTCTTTCAGGAAAGGGAGCTGTTTGGGGGTCTCTGACAGCAGTGGAAGTGTGGGCTCCATGGAAGGCAAGGTTGCCTATAAACATTGTACAACTTTGTGCAATTTTCAGAGTTCTTCAAGCTAGGCACCTTCTGAAAGGAGAATCTTTTTCTCCAGTTTCAGTCAGACAAAGCCACAACCATGACTTATATCAACCATCAAGGGGGACTCACAGTCGTTTAGCAATGAGAAAAGTTTTTAGAATTTTCTCTTGGGTAGAGTCCAAATGCTGTCTTATTTCAGCAGTTCACAACCAGTGATGTTCAATTGGGAAGCAGATTTTTCTTTGGCATTAATTTTTTCATTCAGGGTAATGGTCTCTTCATCTGGAAGTGTTCAATCAGATTTTAGATCTTTGGGTCTCCAGGAGGTAGTCCTGATGTCCTCTTGGTTGAACAATAAACTGCCCAGATACTTTGCAAGGTGAAGATATCCTTAGGAAGAGTTTGTGGATGCTCTCTCTGATAGCTCATTGGTCTTTTCAGCTAGCATTTGTGTTTCTGCCTTTGGTACTTCTTTCCAGAGTAGTTTTCAGAGATCAGGCAGGAGAGTTTGCAGATCTGGTTTAGATGCCCAGTTGCCCTCCTTGGCCACTTCCTCTAAGGCTGGATCTCCTTTGGCAAGGTCCATTTCTTTCATGTAATTGGCAAGAGTCTATGAGTTAGTGACTTATGGGATATACATTCCTACCAGGAGGGGGCAAAGTTTCCCAAACCTCAAAATGCCTATAAATACACCTCCCACCACACACATACCTCAGTTTTACAAACTTTGCCTCCTATGGAGGTGGTGAAGTAAAGTTGTGCTTGATTTCTTCTGTGATAGGTGCTTCTAAGCATTCTGAAGCCCAATTCCTCTCAGAGTACAGTGTTTGTCAGAGGGATGTGAAGGGAGTATTGCCTGTTGATTTAGTGGTGTCCCCCATGGGAAATCCTTTCAAAGGCTCTCTGTAATCGGTCGCAGGGATTCATCTTCTGCCTCCCTTTTCAGATCAACGTTATACTCCTATACCATTACCTCTGCTGATGTTTTTCAGTACTGGTTTGGCTGTCTGCTATATGTGGATGGGTGTCTTCCGGTAAGTATGTATAATTTTTTTAAGACACTCTCAGCTATGTTTGGCACTGTATGTTATAAAGTTTTAAATATATGTATTTACTTATATTTGCTAAGAGTCAGGTCTATGTGAATTTCCATATTCTGCAGTCTATCAGTTTCAGTATGGAATTTGTATTGGTGAAGATTTTTTTTCTTACCTGGAGTTCTAGTTTTCTCTTGTAAGGTGTATCCAGTCCACGGATTCATCCATTACTTGTGGGATATTCTCCTTCACAACAGGAAGCTGCAAGAGGATCACCCACAGCAGAGCTGTCTATATAGCTCCTCCCCTAACTGCCACCTCCAGTCATTCTCTTGCAGCTCTCGACAAGGGAAGTATCAAGAGAGATGTGGTGAATTAGTGTAGTTTATCTTCAATCAAAAGTTTGTTATTTTTAAACGGTACCAGATTTGTACTGTTTTTTCCTCAGGCAGAAATTAGAAGAAGAGTTTTGCCTGAGGTTTTCGATGATCTTAGCAGGTTGTAACTAAGGTCCACTGCTGTTCTCACACATAACTGAAGAGTATGGGAAACTTCAGCTGGGGGAACGGCCTGCAGAATTAACTGCTCTGAGGTGTGTTCAGTATATTTTTTTCTAGAAGAGATGATAAAGCCTAGAAAATGCTGACAGTGCCTGATATATGTAAGGTAAGCCTGATTGCAGTGATTTAACAAACGACTGGCATCATGCTTGCAGTAAAGGGCAATGTTCATATTACTTGCTCTTATGGCCTAGTATGTAAAACGTTTGCATGATATATAAGGAACGTTTTTTGCTGAGGGTGATAAATCTTTATTTGGGGCCTAGTTTTCCACATGGATGACTAGATTTCTCCTAGGAGTAGTTATTATGGCCCTTTCACTTTGAGTGCGTGGTGGGAGGGGCCTATTTTCGCGCTCTAATTGTGCAGTAGTTTTTACATTCTGAGACATCCAGCTTCCCTGAAGGAGTCCCCTGACATATTGGACCTCTGTAAGGGGTTTTCGTGCCTACAAAAATAATTTAATGGGAAGGTAGGGGCCACAGTAGAGCTGTGGCAGTTTGCTTGTGACTGTTATAACGGTTTTTACCGTTTTTTTGCTTCGTTTTTGAGCCTGAGGGGTTAATCATCCATTTGCAAGTGGGTGCAATGCTAGTTTAGTATGTTATACACACTGTAAAAATGTCGTTAAGTTAACTGCTTTTAATCACTGTTTTGCAGTTTTTGGGTTTGTTTTTTTCCCTTAAAGGCACAGTACCGTTTTTTATATTCTGCTTTTTCACATTAATTAAAGTGTTTTCCAAGCTTGCTGGTCTCATTACTAGTCTGTTAAACATGTCTGACATAGAGAAAACTCCTTGTTCATTATGTTTAGAAGCCATTGTGGAACCCATTCTTAGAATGTGTACCAAATGCACTTATCTTACTATAAGTTATAAAGACCATATTCTGGCTTTAAAAGATTTATCACCAGAGGAAATTGACAAGGGGGAAGTTATGCCGACTAACTCTCCCCACGTGTCAGAACCTATAACTCCCGCTCAGGGGACGCCAAATACATCTAGCGCGCCCATAGCGTATACTTTACAAGACATGGCGGCAGTTATGAATCATACCCTTACAGAGGTATTGTCCAAACTGCCAGGGTTACAAGGAAAGCGAGACAGCTCTGGGGCTAGAACAAATACAGAGCTCTCTGACGCTTTAGTAGCTATGTCTGATATACCCTCACAATATGCAGAAGCCGAAGCAGGAGAGCTTCTATCTGTGGGTAATTTTTCTGACTCGGGGAAGACACTTCAACCTGATTCTGATATGTCAACATTTAAATTTAAGCTTGAACACCTCCGCATGTTGCTCAGGGAGGTTTTAGCAACTCTGGATGACTGTGACGCCATTGTAGTCCCAGAGAAATTGTGTAAATTGGATAAATACTATGCAGTGCCTGTTTACACTGATGTTTTTCCAATTCCTAAGAGGTTTTCAGAAATAATTACTAAGGAATGGGATAGACCAGGTGTACCGTTCTCTCCCCCTCCTGTTTTTAAAAAGATGTTTCCTATAGATGCCGCTACACGGGACTTGTGGCAAACGGTCCCTAAGATGGAGGGAGCAGTCTCTACCCTAGCAAAGCGTACAACTATCCCTGTCAAGGACAGTTGTGCTTTTCTAGATCCAATGGACAAAAATTAGAGGGTTACCTTAAGAAAATTTTTATTCAACAAGGTTTTATTCTCCAGCCCCTTGCATGCATTGCCCCTGTCACTGCTGCTGCGGCCTTCTGGTTTGAGTCTCTAGAAGAGGCTCTACAGGTATAAACCCCATTTATGATATCCTTGACAAGCTTAAAGCTCTTAAGCTAGCCAATTCATTTGTTTCTGACGCCGTTGTTCATTTAACCAAGCTAACGGCTAAAAACTCAGGTTTTGCTATTCAGGCGCGTAGGGCGCTATGGCTTAAATCCTGGTCAGCTGACGTTACTTCAAAGTCTAAGCTTCTCAACATTCCCTTCAAGGGGCAGACCCTATTCGGGCCTGGACTGAAGGAGATTATTTCTGATATTACTGGAGGAAAAGGTCACGCCCTTCCTCAGGATAGGTCCAACAAATTAAGGACCAAACAGACTAATTTTCGTTCCTTTCGAAACTTCAAGAGTGGCGCAGCTTCAACTTCCTCTAATACAAAACAAGAGGGAATTTTTGCCCAGGCTAAGCCGGTCTGGAGACCTAACCAGGCTTGGAACAAAGAAAAGCAGGCCAAAAAACCTGCTGCTGCCTCTAAGACAGCATGAAAGATCAGCCCCCGATCCGGAAACGGATCTAGTAGGGGGCAGACTTATATGACTTCCGTGGACTTAAAGGATGCTTATCTTCACATCCCGATACACAGAGATCATCATCGGTTTCTCAGGTTCGCCTTCCTAGACAGGCATTACCAGTTTGTGGCTCTTCCCTTTGGGTTAACTACGGCACCAAGAACCTTTACGAAGGTTCTAGGGTCACTCCTAGTGGTCCTAAGGCCGCGGGGTATAGCAGTAGCCCCTTACCTAGATGACATTCTGATACAGGCATCGAATTTTCAAATCGCCAGGTCCCATACGGACATTGTTCTGGCATTCCTGAGGTCTCATGGGTGGAAAGTGAACGAAGAAAAGAGTTCTCTATCCCCTCTCACAAGAGTTTCCTTCCTAGGAACTCTGATAGATTCTGTAGAAATGAAGATTTACCTGACAGAGGCCCGGTTGTCAAAACTTCTAAATTCCTGCCGTGTTCTTTATTCTACTTCTCGCCCTTCAGTGGCTCAGTGTATGGAAGTAATCGGCTTAATGGTAGCGGCAATGGACATAGTGCCGTTTGCCCACCTACATCTCAGACCACTGCAACTCTGCATGCTCAGTCAGTGGAATGGGGATTACACAGATTTGTCCCCTCTACTAAATCTGGATCAAGAGACCAGGAATTCTCTTCTCTGGTGGCTATCTCGGGTCCATCTGTCCAAGGGTATGACCTTCCGCAGGCCAGATTGGACAATATTAACGACAGATGCCAGCCTTTTGGGCTGGGGTGCAGTCTGGAACTCCCTGAAGGCCCAGGAACTAAGAGCGATATTCAATGCTCTTCAGGCTTGGCCTCAGCTTGCTGCGGTCAGGTTCATCAGATTTCAGTCAGACAATATCACGACTGTAGCCTACATCAACCATCAAGGGGGAACAAGGAGTTCCCTAGCAATGTTGGAGGTTTCAAGAATAATTCTATGGGCAGAGGTTCACTCTTGCCATCTATCAGCTATCCATATCCCAGGAGTAGAGAACTGGGAGGCGGATTTTCTAAGTCGATGACTTTTCATCCGGGGGAGTGGGAACTCCATCCGGAGGTGTTTGCACAGTTGATTCAACATTGGGGCAAACCAGAACTGGATCTCATGACGTCTCATCAGAACGCCAAGCTTCCTTGTTATGGGTCCAGGTCCAGGGATCCCAAGGCAGCGCTGCTAGATGCTCTAGCAGCGCCTTGGTCCTTCAACCTAGCTTATGTGTTTCCACCGTTTCCTCTGCTCCCTCGTCTGATTGCCAAGATCAAGCAGGAGAGAGCTTCAGTGATTTTGATAGCACCTGCGTGGCCACGCAGGACTTGGTATGCAGATCTGGTGGACATGTCATCCCTTCCACCATGGACTCTGCCACTGAAGCAGGACCTTCTACTTCAGGGTCCTTTCAACCATCCAAATCTAATTTCTCTGCGTCTGTCTGCTTGGAGATTGAACGCTTGATTTTATCAAAACCTGGTTTCTCCGAGTCGGTCATTGATACCTTAATTCAGGCTTGAAAGCCTGTCACCAGGAAAATCTATAAAAAGATATGGTGTAAATATCTTCATTGGTGTGAATCCAAGGGTTACTCATGGAGTAAAGTCAGGATTCCTAGGATATTATCTTTTCTCCAAGAAGGATTGGAGAAGGGATTGTCAGCTAGTTCCTTAAAGGGACAGATTTCTGCTCTGTCTATTCTTTTGCACAAGCATCTAGCGGATGTTCCAGACCTTCAGGCATTTTGTCCGGCTTTAGTTAGAATCAAGCCTGCCTTACAGTGTGATTCCCCTTATCTGATCTTCCATGCAGATAAGGTAGGAAGAAACCCAGGTTTGGTACGCAAAACTAAGGTGGTATCTAATAAGAATATCAATCAGGAGATTGTTGTTCCATCACTGTGTCCTAACCCTTCTTCAAAGAAGGAACGTCTATTACACAACCTTGACGTGGTTTGTGCTTTAAAGTTTTATTTACAAGCTACTAAGGACTTTCGTCAAACATCTGCATTGTTTGTTGTCTACTCTGGACAGAGGAGAGGCCAAAAGGCTTCAGCAACTTCTCTTTCTTTTTGGTTAAGAAGTATTATCCACTTAGCCTATGAGACTGCTGGCCAGCAGCCTCCTGAAAGAATTACAGCTCATTCCACTAGAGCGGTGGCTTCCACATGGGCTTTTAAGAATGAGGCTTTTGTTGAACAGATTTGTAAGGCGGCGACTTGGTCTTCGCTTCATACTTTTTCTAAATTCTACAAATTTGATACTTTTGCTTCTTCGGAGGCTATTTTTGGGAGAAAGGTCTTACAGGCAGTGGTGCCTGCCTTGTCCATCCCTTCATCCGTGTCCTATAGCTTTGGTATTGGTATCCCACAAGTAATGGATGAATCCGTGGACTGGATATACCTTACAAGAGAAAACAAAATTTATGCTTACCTGATAAATTTATTTCTCTTGTGGTGTATCCAGTCCACGGCCTGCCCTGTCATTTTAAGGCAGGTGTTTTTTATTTTTAAACTACAGTCACCACTGCACCCTATAGTTTCTCCTTTCTCTTGCTTGTCTTCGGTCGAATGACTGGAGGTGGCAGTTAGGGGAGGATCTATATAGACAGCTCTGCTGTGGGTGATCCTCTTGCAGCTTCCTGTTGGGAAGGAGAATATCCCACAAGTAATGGATGAATCCTTGGACTGGATACACCACAAGAGAAATAAATTTATCAGGTAAGCATAAATTTAGTTTTTTTCAATTTGACTTTATTTTCCAATATTTTCACGGGCAAACTAGGCTCGCGAGGACGCAAAATTCCATTCTTTATGATGTCATTCTTGGCGCAAAATTTTTTTTGGGCGAGGAATTGCGTCTAGGGTGACGCAAGTTTTGTCATATCCTGTGTCTTTGTTGATGTAAGTTGTTTTGGCTCCAAGTCACGCTTGTTATGACACAAGTCATTTCCTGATGTTAGCTTTGGCGCCATATTTTGTTTTCGGGAACTTCCTATTGCGTCATACTTGGCGCCAAAAGTTTTTGTATATTAACCCTCTTCCTTTATTGTTTCTGGTTCTCATCATATTATCAAGAACCATAATGCTTATTTCTTTCATGTAAAGGGCAAGAGTCCATAAGCTAGTGACATTCCTACCAGTAGGTGGTAAAGTTTCCCAAACCTCAAAATGCCTATAAATACACCTCCCACCACACACTTACTTCAGCTTTACAAACTTTGCCTCCTATGGAGGTGGTGAAGTAAGTTTGTGCTTGATTTTTATGATTCTTCTATGATAAGCGCTTCTAAGCATTTTGAAGCCCAATTCCTCTCAGAGTACAGCGTTTGTCAGAGGGATGTGAAAAGAGTATTGCCTGTTGATTTTTATGGTTTCACTCATGGGAAATCTTTTCAAGGGTTCTCTGTTATCGGTCATAGGGATTCATCTCCTACCTCCCTTTTCAGATCGACAATATACTCTTATACCATTACTTCTCCTGATAGTTTTCAGTACTGGTTTGGCTGTCTGCTATATGTGGATGGGTGTCTTCGGTAAGTATGTATCATTATTTAAGACACTCTCAGCTATGTTTGGTGCTTTATGTATTAATATAAAGTTTGAAATATATGTATTTACTTATATTTGCCATGAGTCAGGTCTATGTTTATTTCCCTTCACTGTCTAACAGTTTCAGTATGAGAATCATGTTTGTGGAAGTTATTTTTTTATATTTTCTTACCTGAGGTTTAGTCTTTTTTCCAATTTGACTTGTTTGTTAAATTTCGTGGGCAAATTTAGGCTTGCGAGGGCGCAAAATGCTGTTATTTATTGCGTAATTTTTGGAGCGATTTTTTTTGCCGCAAATTTGCGTCTATAGTGTCGCAAGTTTCATCATTTCCTGCTTCTTTATTGACGTTAGGTTGTTTTGCGCGATGTTGCTCTTGTTATGATGCGAGTTGCGTCATTTCTGGATGTTGACTGGCGCCAACTTTTTCACTTTGCGTTGTGCGTCATACTTGGCGCCAAATATTTTTTTGTTTATATCACCCCACTTCCTTTATGCTCTTGCTCTCTTTATATTCTAGAGGGCTATGCTGTTTGCTTTTCTGCTTATTTAGCATATGCATTTTTTCCCATTCCTGAAACTGCTATATGTGGAAATTAGATATTTTGTTAAAATGCTAGTTTTTCTTTTACATTTTGCAAGATGTCTTAGCCTGATCCTGTCTCAGAAGCTACTGTAGGAACCATGCTGCCTGTACACAGTTCTACCAAAGCTAAGTGTATCTGATGTAAGCAAGCTGAGATTATATCTCTAGCTATATTATGTAACAGTTGTCATGATAAGCTTTTGCATGCCGATAATGTTTCTATTAGTACTAGTACAGCACCTGCTGTTCCCTCAACATCTAATGTACATGATATCCCTGTTGATATGATCTGCTATTCCTCCTTCTAATAAACGTAAAAGGTCTTTTAAAACTTCTCATAAAACTGATGACCGACAACATACTTAAATATCCTCCTCTGAAGAGGATCTCTCTGGTTCAGAAGATCCTACTTCAGACATTGAAATTGATAAATCTTCTTATCTTTTTAAGATTGTATATATTCAGTCTTTGTTGAAAGAGGTATTGGTTACTTTGGGTTTTGAGGAGTTGGATACTCTTGATAACAAAACCAGTAAACATTTAAATTCTGTCTTTAAACCTCCTGTGATTACTCCTGAGGTTTTTCCTGTTGCAGTTTCTGATGTGATTGCTAAGGAATAGTCTAAGCCTGGTTCTTCTTTTAATCCTTCTTCTAGGTTTAAGAAGTTATATCCTTTACCAGTGGCTAATTTGGAATTTTGTGAAAAAGTCCATAAGGTTGATGGGGCTATTTCTACTCTTGCCAAACGTACTACTATTCCTATGGAAGATAGTACTTCTTTTAAAGATCCTTTAGATAGGTAGATTGAATCTTATCTAAGGAAAGCGTATTTACATTCTGGCTATCTTCTCAGGCCTGCCATTTCTATGGCTGATGTTGCGACTGCATCAACTTTTTGGTTGGATAGTTTAGCTCGTCAGGTAGAAGATCATGATTTATCCAGCATTATTCTTCTGCTTCAACATGCTAATCATTTAATTTGTGATGCTATATTTTACATTATTAAGATTGATGTTAAATCTATGTCTTTAGCTAATTTAGCCAGAAGAGCGTTATGGCTTAAATCTTGGAATCCTGACATGGTGTCTAAATCTAGATTATTATCTTTGTCTTTCCAGGATAAGAATCTATTTGGTTCTCAATTGGATTCTATTATTTCCACTATTACTTTGTACCTCAAAATAATAAGTCTAAAGGTAAATTTAAGGCTCTTAATCATTTTTGTTCCTTTCGTCAGACTAAGGAACAAAAGTTGAGTCCTTCCCCTAAGGCCTCTGATTCCAATTGGAGACCATCTTCAAATTGGAATAAAACCAAGCCTTATAAGAAACCAAATCCAGCCCCCAAGACTGCATGAAGGTGCGGCCTTCAATCCAGTTCAACTGGTGGGGGGCAGATTTAAATTATTTCAGGAAATTGGGTCAGGTTCCGTTCAGAATCAGTGGATTCAGAATATTGTGACTCAAGGGTATCGAATAGGTTTCAGAATGAGACCTCCCGTGAGAAGATTCTTTCTTTCTCATGTTCCAACAAATCCTGTGAAGGCTCAGGCTTTTCTGAAGTGTGTTTCAGATCTAGAGCTTTCAGGGGCGATTGTTCCAGTTCCTCTAAAGGAACAGGGCTTGGGGTTCCATTCAAATCTATTCATTGTCCCAAAGAAAGAGAATTATTTCAGACCAGTTCTGGATCTTAAACTTTTAAATCATTTTGTAAGAGTCCCAACTTGCAAGATGGTGACTATAAGGACTATTAAAAAGCAACAAATAATCCCCTTTAAAGCACTCAGTGCTGAAGCTGTCAGGCAAACTATTTCACATAATACTGCTGTTATTAACAAGCCGTAATACACCATAGAAGTGAACCAAGCCCTCTTAGGATGAATCCCACGCAGATTCTAAAGTACAAATATATAGAGAAAAAACTCACTCAGTCTCCTCTCCTTTTGTGACTGCTCCTTCCATATGTGGTCTCCTGGGTGAGCTGAAATGTCAGCGTCTGCAGCACGCCTTTCATGAATAATCCCGGCGCTCACTATGCACAGCTTACCTTCTCCTCCTCCTCTCACTCCTCACTCCTGTCCCCTGCAAACCGCCAATGGAATCCCCTGTGATTCCTATTAGTATCCGATCCGTAGCAAAAAGAGGCGAGGCAGTGGGACAAGTTAAAAATGAAGAACATCAAATTTATTTAAAAAAAAAACGGGTAAAAATACAACTTGTTAACATCATCCAACATCTCAAGTGTAAAACAAAAAGCTGGTGTAGCAGAGGTCTTACGCGTTTCAGCTTACGCCTTCCTCATAGACCAATTTACCCATTTTTTGCAAAATAAATGTGATGTTCTTAATTTTTAACCTGTCCCTCTGCCTCCCCTCTTTTTGCTATGGATCGGATACTATAAGGACTACTCTGCCTTTTGTTCAGCAAGGGCATTTTATGTCCACAATAGACTTACAGGATCCTTATCTTCATATTCCAATTCATCCAGACCATTATCAGTTTCTGAAATTCTCTTTTCTAGACAAGCATTACCAGTTTGTTGCTCTTCCATTTAGCCTAGCAACAGCTCCAAGAATCTTTTCAAAGGTTCTTGGTTCCCTTCTATCTGTAATCAGAGAGCAGGGTATTGAGGTTTTTCCTTATTTGGACGATATCTTGGTACTAGCTCAGTCTTTTCATTTAGCAGAATTTCACACAAAACAACTAGTGTTGTTTTTTCAAAGGCATGGTTGAAGGATCAATTTACAAAAGAGTTTCTTGATTCCTCAGACAAAGGTCACCTTTTTAGGTTTCCAGATAGATTCAGTTTCTATGACTTTGTCTTTAATAGACAAGAGACGAATGAAGTTGGTATTAGCTTGTCTAAACCTACAGTCTCGATTGTTCCCTTCAGTGGCTATGTGCATGGAAGTTTTAGGTCTTATGACTGCAGCATCGGACGCGATCCCCTTTGCTCGTTTTCATATGAGACCCCTGCAGCTTTGCATGCTGAATCAATGGTGCAGGGATTATACTTGGATATCACAACTGATATGCTTAAATCCCAACATTCAACTCTCTCTGTCATGGTGGTTGCACCATCATATTATTGTTCAAGGGGCCTCTTTTGTTCATCCTTCCTGGACTGTGATCTCAACAGAGGCAAGTCTCACAGGTTTGGGAGCTGTCTGGGGGTCTCTGACTGCACAAGGGGTTTGAAAACCTTAAGAGGCGAGGTTACCAATCAATATTTTAGAACTCTGTGCTATCTTCAGAGCTCTTCAGGCTTGGCATCTGTTAAAGAGAGAACTTTTCATTCATTTTCAGACAGACAATATCACAACAGTGGCATATGTCAATCATCAGGGAGGGACTCGCAGCTCTTTAGCAATGAAAGAAGTATCTTGGATACTTTCTTGGGTGGAGTCCAACTCTTGTCTAAACTCTGCGATTCATATTCCAGGAGTAGACAATTGGGAAGCGGATTATCTCCGTCATGAGACTTTGCATCCGGGGGAGTGGTCTCTCCATCAAGATGTGTTTCATCAGATTTTACAAATGTGGGGTCTTCCAGAAATAGATTTGATGGCCTCTTGTTTGAACAAGAAACTTCCCATATATCTTTCCAGATCTAAGGATCCTCGGGCAGAGATGGTGGATGCTTTAGCAGTTCCTTGGTTTAACCAACCTGCTTACATTTTTACACCTCTAGCTCATCTTCCAAGGGTGATCTCCAAGATCATAATGGAACAATCTCATGTGTTTCTGATAGCACCAGCATGGCCTCACAGGTTCTGGTATGCGGATCTTGTACGGATGTCTAGTTGCCAGCCTTGGCCACTTCCTTTAAGGCCAGACCTTCTGTCTCAAGGGCCGTTTTTCCATCATGATCTCAAATCTCTAAATTTGAAGGTATGGAAATTGAACGCTTATTTCTTAGTCATAGAGGTTTCTCTGACTCAGTGATTGACACTATGTTACAGGCTTGTAAGTCTGTTTCAAGGAAGATTTATTATCGGGTTTGGAAAACCTATATTTCATGGTACTCCTCTCATAATTTTTCTTGGCATTCTTTTAGAATTCCTCGGATTTTACAGTTTCTTCAGGATGGTTTGGATAAGGGGTTGTCTGCAAATACTTTGAAAGGACAAATCTCTGCTCTGTTTTATTCATAGAAAGATTGCTAAACTTCCTGATATTGACTGTTTTGTTCAGGCTTTGGTTTGCATCAAACCTGTTATTAAGTCTATTTCTCCTCCATGGAGTCTTAATTTGGTTTTGAAGGTTTTGCAGGCTCCTCCTTTTGAGCCTATGCATTCTTTGGATATTAAACTACTTTCTTGGAAAGTGTTATTTCTTTTGGCTATCTCTTCTGCTAGAAGAGTTTCTGAGTTGTCGGCTCTCTCTTGTGAGCTTTCTTATCTGATATTCCATCAAGATAAAGTGATTTTACGGTCTTCATTTAAATTCTTACCTAAGGTTGTGAATTCTGACAACATTAGTAGGGAAATTGTTGTTCCTTCTTTGTGTCCTAATCCTAAGAATTCTCTTGAGAGATCTCTACATTCTTTGGATGTTGTAAGAGCTTTGAAATACTATGTTGAGGCTACCAAGGATTTTAGAAAGACTTCTAGTTTATTTATTATTTTCTCTGGTTCCAGGAAAGGTCAGAAACCCTCTGTAATTTCTTTATTATCTTGGTTAAAACTTTTGACACACAAGGCTTATTTGGAGGCGGGGCAGTCTCCGCCTCAAAGAATTACAGCTTATTCTACGAGATCAGTTGCCACTTCTTGGGCTTTCAAGAATGGAGCATCAGTTTATCAGATTTACAAAGCAGCAACTTGGTCTTCTTTGCATACATTTACTAAGTTTTACCATTTTGATGTATTTGCTTCCTCAGAAGCAGTCTTTGGTAGAACATTTTTGAAATTTAAGAAAACTTAATAATTATTTGGATTTAAATTTTTCAGCGGAAATAGCTGTTTTTATTTTATTCCTCCCTCTAGTGACTCTGTGGATTTCCACATCTTGGGTATTATATCCCATACATCAGAAAAGAAAAAGAAACAGAAGCGCACCAGGGCACGATTCAAGTGAAGATTTATTTCTCAAAACACACACGCAACTGATTCCCAGTGGAGAAGAAGAGACTCTCATAGAGACAATAGGAATCCAATACATGATAGTGGTATGAGAATAAACCAACAATCATCAATAGGAATTTCAACAAATAACAGATTTGATCCTTTAGCGGATAATAAGGACACTGATCTAGCAGTATGGGATTCAAGGGGAGCCAGACCCAAAGAGAGTTCGGCTAAAGATCTACATTTTTAGGAGGAGGAGAGGGGCCAAACCCCCTCAAACAAAATCAGGGAGATATAAGATTAAGGCCAAGAAAAAGATCATTAGAAAGGGAAGAAGAGGAAATAGAGGAGGAAAGGCAATACAGGCAAACAGGGCGGTCAAGGAGAGATTAAAACAAACTAAAAACAAAATATTTAATTTAGCAGGAATCGATATAGATTCAAATGATCTTAGCCTTTTACAAAAAGGTCTCAAGTTTGCCCCAAAAACTAGGCCAAGTAAATTTGAAATGTATATTGATGTACATAAATTTGTACGAAAACTTACTTTGCAACGGTATTACCTTAAAAATCCAGAAGTGAAAACTACTCAGAATGCTCAATATATTGAATCTAAGGATTTAGGCACACTAAATATACTCAAAAGCCTAGAAAATGAGAATTTACCACCCCCTACTTTGACACATAACCATCAGGATAATTTATTAAATTTGTCAACATATGAACTAGAACCCGGTATACAACACTCTGCTTTTAAAGGGAAATCTTGTTTTAACCCTATAGGATCACAAGGTGATCAATTAGCCATGTTTTCTAAATTAGTACTTAGGGATATCGAGGAAACTTTTATTGATAATGATAACTGCCTTAATAAATATAATGACAATTTAACTATCCTTGAAAGGAAATCCCTGCAGAAACTTAACAATAAAGAGATAGTAATTCGCTCTGCGGATAAAGGCGGAGGTATAGTCATACAGCGTAGAGACGACTATACAAAAGAAGCATATAACATTTTATATGATTCTAAAACTTACAAATTATTATCATGGGACCCAACTCAGAATTTTATTAAAGAATTGAATAAGATTTTAAATAAAGCAAAGGAAGAGGGTATTCTGAATAACGATTAATTTAAATTTTTAAGCAATCAACAGCCCAATATTTCTATATTTTATCACCTCCCCAAACTACATAAGGACCCCATTAATCACCAAGGGAGGCCAATTATTTCAGGTTTGGGTTCTATTAGTGAGAACCTTTCAAAATATGTTGATTATTACCTTCAACCCTTGGTTAAAAATACTAGAGCGTACTTTAAAGATACCACGGCTGTAATAAAGGAATACGAAGGTATTAAGTGGGAAGAGGATATGTGGTGGATAAGTTGCGATGTGTCGTCACTCTACACCTGTATTCCCCACGATAAAGGACTGAAGAAAGTTAAGGAAGAACTAGATAACTGGCAAATTCCATCACACCATATACATTTTCTAGTAGAGTGCATGAAGTTTATCCTTCAACATCATTATTTTTCCTTTGAACACAAATTTTATCTCCAAATGCAGGGAACAGCAATGGGGACGACTTTCGCTCCCTCATATGCTAACCTGTACGTCAATGCCTTCGAACATGAATTTATCTGGAATAATAATCCTTTTAAAAATAATTTAATCAAATATGGATGGTACATAGACGATATTTTAATTTTATGGAAAGGGGACGAGATTTTAATCGATAATTTTATACATTTTATTAATAATAATGATTTTAACTTAAATTTTACCAAAGTCCATTCTAATACACAAATTGAATTCCTGGACTTAATTTTATATAGAGATAAGGATAGTAAAATTGCGGTTAAAAACTTTAGAAAGTCAACAGATCGGAATATCTTCATTCAAGCCAAGAGTGCACATAAGAGAAGCTGGATTCAAAACGTTCCATATAGTCAGTTCCTTCGTTTGAGAAGGAACTGTACTTACTTGGAGGATTTTACAACAGAAGCTGATATTCTCACGAATAAATTTATAGAAAAGGGGTATAGCATGGAAGTTATTAATCAAGCTAAAAACATAGCTCTTGCAAAGGAACGAAATTCATTATTTGATAAAGAAGATAAATTCAGTGATCAACCCATTGGCACTAAAGTACATAATAATCTAATGACAACCCTTTCAGCTAATAAGAAACCCATTAGGTTTATCACTACCTACAATGAGGGGTCCAAAAAATTAGAAAAAATAGTACAGAAACATTGGCCACTCCTAGTAACTGATCCCATATTGAAAACTAGAATAAATGAGAAACCAGTGTTTACATATAAGAAAGGTAAAAGCCTCAAGAATATATTGGCCCCTAGCAAATTAAGAGAGATTAAACAACAGAGAGGTGTCAATATTTCTACTACCGAAAATTGGTTGGCCAACTGGCAAGGCACATATAAATGTGGCAAAGCAAGATGCAACATGTGTGCACACGTAGATAAATCACCCACTTTTTCCAATTCAGAATTAACAGAAACTTTTAATATTACAGGTAGGAAAAATTGTGATTGTACTTATGTAGTTTATTTATTACACTGTGGGTGTGGCCTAATGTATGTAGGCCGCACCAAAAGGAAAATAAGACGCAGAATAAACGAGCACATTTATAATATTAAAGAGAAGTTGCTGACACACAGTGTACTAAACATTTTCTTGAACATCATGGTAGTAATCCAAAGTGTTTAAAAGTACAGGTGATAGACTGGGTCCCACCAAGTAAACCAAATAGATTACTCGATTTGAGAAGATTAGAAACTAAATGGATCTATAAGTTGAAGACTTTACAACCATTAGGGTTGAATATCGATATAGATATAGCTGCATATATGTAGTCGTTAAAGAATACTCTAAGAATAAATTTTGTTTAGTAAATCAATAAATAACAATTAAATATATGGCCTAATGTGGAAACTTGAGGGATAATTTTAAGGTAGTATATTAATCAATATGTTAGTTTTAATTTATCATATATTTTTAATCACCATTTACCATTTAGCATTAAAATATATATTTTATTAGTTTTAGAATTTTATCACTGTCAGAATTTTATGGATGTGTGCAATATAGGGGGTATTTATCGTTGAAATCATGAGATAGGATATTTTAAGATGGTTCAATGTATGGGTATTGGAATATAGCTATGAAAGCTATTTTTATTTATATGTATGTTTTGGGACAATTTGTATGTTTTGTATATATTTATATTATGGTAAATTATTTATATATGGTAAAGTTTTAGCTGTTTTAAGAAAATGAAATACAATCACGACTGCTGAACCAAGGGAATGTATTTTCAATATACCATGTTTTTTTTTCTTTTTCTCTCTTACTCTAAATGTTTCAATTTGGGACATATAAAATAGCGATGGGATGAATTTCAACATGATCATGTTAGTGTGTTTTAAAATGGAACACTTTATAAATGAAATATTTACTATTGTTTCCTTTTTTCTATCACGGACTTTGCACCAATTGAATTGGTAAAATGTGACACACCTACGGTAGGCCCCGGAAAAGGGGTGTGTTTAACCAATATGAACACTTTTAAAACTGAAGAGCGCCAAAACGGACAGCATTCAATGACCTCTTGATAAAGCCCGACCGAGGTTCGGGGGAAACGCGTCGAGGAGTAAAGGACATATCTTCTGGTCTTTCAGCGTGGATAGTCATCACGGTAGTGCAAAAGGGCAGTCCGGACGCCTTGTACTGACCGAGAGAGACGATCAGGAACTTTTTGCCATCTATGTTCCAGCGCACGTAAAGACCTTTTTATATCTACAGGCTCATAATTGTTTTTATCTTTTAAGTGCAACATAATCAGTTGCGTGTGTGTTTTGAGAAATAAATCTTCACTTGAATCGTGCCCTGGTGCGCTTCTGTTTCTTTTTCTTTTCATATGTTAATACTACGAGTCAAACAAGGATCCTTTTGACCAATCCGAAGCTGCACCGGGAGGGTCCAGCCTTACAAGCGGGGAAAAGTGTTCTTCAGCTGAAAACAGCAAACAAATCATTTAGATCTATATTGGACACTTTCTAAAGGTATTGTTGTCAAATTGTAAGGGCACTTTGACAAATTTGTTATTTTAACGGATTATTACCGTTTAATGCATAAAGGTGAAGTGTGATTTGTTTATCAAGAATATTGATAGTACTATGTATTAATACATCTTTTGTACTGCATCTAATACAGCACTTTACTGATATAAAGCTTTAAATGTGGATGATTGTTACAGTTTGCAAATTGCATTATATTTGTTTCTTTTTTTAACAACCAGCGTATAGTGGACACATCATTATTATTTATTTTTTTTAAAAAGAATTTTATACTGTTTAAACTAATTCAGGCACAGATAGTCAAGCGCAATATCATTTTTTCTTTTATCCCATACATCACTTGCTCATAGACTCTTGCCACTTACATGAAAGAAAACATAATTTATGTAAGAACTTACCTGATAAATTCATTTTTTTCATAGTGGCAAGACTCCATGAGACCCACCCTATTTTTTGGTGGTTATGATTTTTTTTTATAAAAGCACATTATTTTTCCAGTTCCTCTTTTTTTGTATGCTTTTTTTCCTCCTTTTTGCACCTCACTACTTGGCTATACTTTAAAACCAAGGTATGTGTGTGGTGGGAGGTGTATTTATAGGCATTTTGAGGTTTGGGACACTTTGCTCCTCATGGTAGGAATGTATATCCCATACATCACTAGCTCATGGACTCTTGTCACTATGAAATAAATGAATTTATCAGCAAAGTTCTTACATAAATTATGTTTTTTTCCATCAGGATCTCTAAACTTGATGGCTTGGAGATTGAACAATTAGTTCCTAGGCAATAGGGGTTTCCTAAATCTGCGATTGAAACCATGATTTTGGCTTGGAAGCGAGTTATGTTTTGATCATGTTTTTTTCATGGCATTCTTTCAGGATTCCTAGAATTTTGCAGTTTTTGCAAGATGATTTGGATAAAGGTTTATCCGCCAGTTCTTTGAAAGGTCAGTCTGCTCAGTTTTGATTCACAAGGTAATTGCTTATTTTCCTGATATTCATGATTTTGTTCATGCTTTGGTGCGTAGTAAAGGGATACTAAACCCAAATTTTTTATTTCATGATTCAGTTAAGCATGCAATGTTAAGCAACTTTCTAATTTACTCCTATTATCAATTTTTCTTTGTTTTATTGTTATCTTTATTTGAAAAGCTTAGGCGCTGGCCCATTTTTGGTTCAGAACCTGGGTAGTGCTTGCTGATTAGTGGCTAAATGTAGCCACCAATCAGCAATCACTACCCAGGGTGCTGAACCAAAAATGGGCCAAGGGTGCTGAACCAAAAATGGGCCATGTAATAAGCTTAGCTTCATGCTTTTTTAAATAAAGATAGAAAGAAAATGAAGACAAATTGATAATAGGAGTAAATTAGAAAGTTGCTTAAAATTGCATGCTCTATCTGAATCATGAAAGAAAAAAAAAATTGGGTTTAGTATTCCTTTAAGCCTGTTATTATCCAATTTTTCCACCTTGTAACCTGAATCTGGTTCTGAAGGTTTTGTGGGCTCCTCCATTTGAGCCTATGTATATGGTGGATATTAAGTTTATTTCCTGGAAAGTCTTGTTTTTTTCTAGTTATCTCCTCTGCTAGAAGAGCTTTTGAACTGTCTGCTATTACTTGTGATTCTCCTTATTGTTTTTTTCCCCATCAGAATAAGGCAGTTTTAAGAACCAAATTTGGTTTTCTTCCTAAGATTTCTTTATGGAAAAAATGTTTCTTATCCCACCATATCATTTTATTACTCGTGGACTCTCCACAGCTTTGGTATTGGTTCCCAGGAGTAATGGATTGTGGACTCTTACCACCTATATGAAATAAATAATAATTTATGCCTACCTGATAATTTAATTTATTTTATGGTGGTAAGAGTCCACGAGACCCACCCTGTTTATTTAGTGATGGTTCTTCGTGTTATGGCACATCTTTTTCCCTGCTCCTATATTTTTTGCTATTTATTTCTTTTCCTACCTTTTTTGCTTGGCTATACAGCAGACTAACAACCATAGAGGTGGAAGGGGTTATATAAAGCTACAGTGTGAATTGACTAGAAACTATTCAAAGGAGGGCCACTAAAATTGTATATGGTCTAGGAAATAAAAGTTACAAATAAATATCTTGTGACCTTAATACTTTTAGGTCAGAGAAGAAAGGAGAGGCAATGCAGTTGTATTAACTACCAGTAGCACCACCACCCCTAAATTGAAGCTGGCCAGCCACACGTGCTTCGGCCCACCGGGAAATCTCCTGGTATCCTGGTAGGCCAATCCAGCCTTGCCTACTTGGCAATATGTATGACTGAGGATTATTAAAAGTGGAAGGGATTTAAAGTTCTGGTATTTTGGGGCATTTTTTGCATCCTACTAGTGGTTAGGAGGGCAATACTCCCACACAAATTATTATCAGGTAAGCATGTCAGGGGAGCCAGCTTATGGAGTTTATCTCCATTTTTTAACCTGCTTGTCTCTTGCTTTTAATTAATGGTTATAAGTAGCGTTAGCGGTTAAGGAAATATTAGTAAGATTCAGGTAATGCAGCTCCCGGTTTGAAGGATCTTAGACGTCAGTCCTAGGAATGGTCAGATTATTATTTGATTAATACTTACCTATATTATTTATTCAGGACACAGTTATATTAACCTGTAATATAAAATCTATGACCGCACTACTCATAGTATTTTGGTATTAGCAGAGACATACGGCTAGATTACAAGTTGTGCGTTAGGGTAAAAAAGCAGCGTTAACAGGTCCTAACGCTGCTTTTTTACGCCCGCTGGTATTACGATTCTTGCAGGTTTAGGGTGACCGCACACTTCTTTGGCCTTACCGCAAAATGACTTACGTAAACTTCGTAAAGTTTTTTTTCTCTATGGGACTTCCATAGCGCTTATATTACAAGTCTGTCCTGGGAGGCCAAAAAGTGAGCGGTGCAGCCTACCCTGTCAAGATCCCTAACGCATTTAAAAGTCAGTAGTTATGAGTTTTACACTACAACGCTGTAGCATAAAACTCATAACTAAAGTGCTAAAAAGTACACTAACACCCATAAACTACCTATTAACCCCTAAACCGAGGCCCTCCGGCACCACAAATACTAAAATAAACATTTTAACCCCTAATCTGCCGCTCCGGACACCGCTGCCACCTACATTATAGCTATGAACCCCTAATCTGCTGCCCCCAACATCGCAGACACCTACATTATATCTATTAACCCCTAATCTGCTGCCCCCAATGTCGCTGCCACCTACCTACACTTATTAACCCCTAATCTGCCGCCCCCAACGTCGCCGCCACTATAATAAACATATTAACCCCTAAACCGCTGCACTCCCACCTCGCAAACATTAGTTAAATATTATTAACCCCTAATCTGCCATCCCTAACATCGCTGCCACCTACCTACATTTATTAACCCCTAATCTGCTGCCCCAACGTCGCCGCCACTATATTAAAGTTATTAACCCCTAAACCTAAGTCTAACCCTAAACCTAACACCCACTAACTTAAATATAATTTAAATAAATCTAAATAAAATTACTATCATTAACTAAATTATTCCTATTTAAAACTAAATACTTACCTGTAAAATAAACCCTAAGCTAGCTACAATATAACTAATAGTCACATTGTAGCTAGCTTAGGATTTATTTTTATTTTACAGGCAAGGTAGAATAGTTAATAGCTATTAACTATTTAATAACTACCTAGCTAAAATAAATACAAATTTACCTGTAAAATAAAACCTAACCTAAATTACACTAATACCTAACACTACACTACAATTAAATAAATTAACTAAATTAAATACAATTACCTAAATTAAATTAAATTACAAAAAAAAACCCACACTAAATTACAGAAAATAATAAACACATAAATTTAAACTAATTACACCAAATCTAATAGCCCTATTAAAATAAAAAAGCCCCCCCAAAATAAAAAAAAACCCTAGCCTAAACTACCAATAGCCCTTAAAAGGGCCTTTTGCGGGGCATTGCCCCAAAGTAATCAGCTCTTTTACCTGTAAAACAAAATACAAACAACCCCCCCCAACAGTAAAACCAACCACCCACACAAGCAACCCCCCAAATAAAATACTATCTAAAAAAACCTAAGATCCCCATTGCCCTGAAAAGGGCATTTGGATGGGCATTTCCCTTAAAAGGGCAGTTAGCTCTTTTGCTGCCCAAACCCTAATCTAAAAAATAAAACCCACCCAATACACCCTTAAAAAACACCTAACACTAACCCCCTGAAGATCGACTTACCAGGAGACGTCTTCAATCAAGCCGGGCGAAGTGGTCCTCCAGACAGGCAGAAGTCTTCATCCAAGTCAGGCAGAAGTGGTCCTCCAGATGGGCAGAAGTCTTCATCCAGACGGCATCTTCTATCTTCATCCATCCAGCGCGGAGCGGGTCCATCTTCAAGACATCTGACACGGAGCATCCTCTTCTGGCGACGACTAAAACAGAATGAAGGTACCTTTATGTGACGTCATCCAAGATGGCGTCCCTTAGATTCTGATTAGCTGATATTCCAATAAGCCAATAGAATGCAAGCTCAATCCTATTGGCTGATTGGATCAGCCAATAGGATTGAACTTCAATCCTATTGGCTGATTCAATCCTATTGGCTGATTGGATCAGCCAATAGGAATGAACTAAAATCCTATTGGCTGATTGCATCAGCCAATAGGATTTTTTCTACCTTAATTCCGATTGGCTGATAGAATTCTATCAGCCAATCATAATCTAAGGGACGTCATCTTGGATGACGTCACTTAAAAGGTACCTTCATTCTGTTTTAGTCGTCGCCAGAAGAGGATGCTCCACGTCGGATGTCTGGAGGACCACTTCTGCCCGGCTTGGATGAAGACTTCTGCCCGTCTGGAGGATCACTTCTGCCCGTCTGGAGGATCACTTCTGCCTGGCTTGGATGAAGACTTCTGCCTGTCTGGAGGACCACTTCGCCCGGCTTGGATGAAGACGTCTCCCGGTAAGTCAATCTTCATGGGTTTTTTTAAGGGTGTATTGGGTGGGTTTTATTTTTTAGATTAGGGTTTGGGTGGCAAAAGTGCTAACTGCCCTTTTAAGGGCAATGCCCATCCAAATGCACTTTTCAGGGCAATGGGGAGCTTAGGTTTTTTTAGATAGTATTTTATTTGGGGGGTTGGTTGTGTGAGTGGTGGGTTTTACTGTTGGGGGGTTGTTTGTATTTTGTTTTACAGGTAAAAGAGCTGATTACTTTGGGGCAATGCCCCGCAAAAGGCCCTTTTAAGGGCTATTAGTAGTTTAGTTTAGGCTAGGGTTTTTTTTATTTTGGGGGGCTTTTTTATTTTAATAGGGCTATTAGATTAGGTGTAATTAGTTTAAAATTCTGTAATTTGTTTATTATTTTCTGTAATTTAGTGGGGAGGGGGTTGTACTTTAGCTAATTTATTTTAATTTAGTTAATTTTATTTAATTTAGGTAATTGATTTAATTTTAGTGTAGTGTTAGGTGTTAGTGTAACTTTTAGTTAATAACTATGTAATAACTATTCTACCTAGTTAAAATAAATACAAAATTGCCTGTAAAATAAAAATAAATCCTAAGCTAGCTACAATGTAACTATTATTTATTTATTGTAGACGGCAGATTAGGGGTTAATAATATTTAACTAATGTTTGTGAGGTGGGAGTGCGGCGGTTTAGGGGTTAATATGTTTATTATAGTGGCGGCGACGTTGGGGGTGGCAGATTAGGGGTTAATAAATGTAGGTAGGTGGGGGCGACATTGGGGGCGGCAGATTAGGGGTTAATAAATATAATGTAGGTAGCAACGATGCTTGGGGCAACAGATTAGGGGTTCATAAGTATAATGTAGGTGGCAGCGGTGTCCGGAGCGGGAGATTAGGGGTTAATAAGTATAATATAGGTGTCGGGGCAGCAGATTAGGGGTTAATAAGTTTTAGATTCGGGGTTCATGTTAAGGTGTTAGGTGTAAACATAACTTTTATTTCCCCATAGGAATCAATAGGGCTGCGTTAGTGAGTTTTACGCTGCTTTTTTGCAGGTGTTAGACTTCTTTTCAGCTGGCTCTCCCCGTTGATTCCTATGGGGAAATCGTGCACGAGCACGTACGACCAGCTCACCACTGACTTAAGCAGCGCTGGTATTGGAGTGCGGTAAGGAGCAACATTTTTCTCAACGCTCACTTCTTGTCTTTTAAAGATGGGTTTGTAAAAACCCGTAATACCAGCGCTCCAGGTAAGTGAGCGGTGAGAGAAAACTGCTCGTTAGCACCGCATAGCCGCTAACGCAAAACTCGGAATCTAATTGAAAGTGTTTTTTAATTGTAGTTTGAATGTATGATTGAATGAGCGTGTTGTAAAGCGATTAATTATATACTTATTTTATTGTAACCAATAAAAGTTATATTTTATCCTATGCTTACATAGCTAAATAATATCAAAATTAAACAGGTGTAAACACTTTCTCAATCAATCCTTTTTTTATTTAGTTTAGCTAAGCATAAATGTTGTTTTTGTGTATACAGACATTTGCCTATCAGCGATTAACGTTTGATACATTTATAAAAAAAATACTTTAATATAACTTTAAATTTAGCCATTATGTCCATGTGAGCCAGGTAAAGGTGCTAAGTTAGGTTAACCTGTGTTTAACATTTTCATACCCTTGCACATGACACATACACATGTAATGATATCTTTACAACGTCTTACCTTTTTGACACTCATATTCATCCCTCTTTTCTATAAGCAGGTACCTGGGACTTTCTGGGAAGTATGGTAGTGTAAGTAACTGTATAACAGCTGGTATGCAGCATGATGGTAATAAGAATGGCCATAAATTTTCTCCACCAAGAAATTCCCTAATATCAAAAACAGAAAAACACTCCTTATATACATATCAAATCAGGAAACATATGTGAACATTTTTTGAATATATTGCTAATATGCAGCAGACAGTATATGGTATGTTCCTTATGCTGTAGAGGAGAAATGAGAAGCCAGGAAAAACAACCACAAGATGAGAACGATAGTTTGCAGAAAATAAACATCACATGTGATATGAATGCTGGAACTACCAAAGGTTACAGACAAACAATTTATATTATTATATCACTTACTGAACTGGTCTATTGGGAGGGAATGTTGCTTATTAACAAAATTAATGGGCAATAAGGAGGAAACACTTCCTGTGGATAAATATAAGACAAAATGCACAGCTGGATTTATAAAAAGAAAATTTATCACCCGAATTGTTTTGGAATACAGCCAAAGCGGTGTTAACGGGAAATATCATTTCCTATGTTGCCACATTACGTAGGAAACTTCAGGCTAAGCTACAAAGCTTACAGGAGAACTTGACGGGGTCCTACCAGACCTATTGCAGGGATCCTAATCCCTCAACAAAAGACAAATATCTTACTTGTAAAGGGGAATTGGATGCATTTTTGCATCATCAAGCAGTGACACAGCTTCTCAAAACTAACGCCAAGTATTACCGAGGAGGTGACAGATCGGGCAAACTACTGGCCTCCCTGACATCTCAACGGGAAACGCGCAAGCCTATTGCAGCTCTTAAATACGGCAATAAAATTCATAAGTCTCCTCAAGCAATCGTGGATGTCCTGGCTAAATACTTCACCGATGTATATTCTTCTCAGAGGGTTCCTTCCGAGGAGTTTATCTCTTCCTTCTGGGAGGGCCTAGACTTACCGCAGATTAGTCAGGAACACTTAGAGGCTTTAAATGCAGCCATCTCTCCTGAGGAGATACTGAAAACAATCTCCTCTTTATCTAATGGTAAAGCGGCAGGCCCAGACGGGCTGCCCATAGAATTTTACAAGACACTGAAAACTCAAGTCACCCCTACTCTGACTAAACTGTATAACTCATACTACAAAGAGTTGACCCCCCCTTCAAAATTATTTACCATGGCGCATGTATCTCTGATACCAAAACCTGGGAAAAACCTGGAACTACCTGAATCTTATCGCCCCATTTCCCTGCTCGACTCCGACTACAAGATTCTGATGAAAATCTTGACGGACCAGCTAAAATTTATTCTTACAGAGATCATACACCCCGATCAGACTGGGTTCATGTGCAATAGATCCTCAGTAACCAATGTCAGGCGTGTTTTACATGCGATTGCACATTTCAAGGGTGGGTCGATAACGGAGAGAACACAGGATGAATCAGAGGCCTTCCTGCTGTCACTTGACGCAGAGAAGGCCTTTGACAGAGTGGTATGGAGCCACCTGTTCGACTCATTATGGCGCTTTGGCTTCTCAGGCTCCTTTTTGAGATTTATCTGCAATGTCTATGAGACACCCTGGATTCATGTCATGGCAAATGGGCTATTTTCTCCTCGCATTGTTTTACAGAGAGGTACTCGTCAGGGATGTCCCCTCTCTCCCCTCCTCTTCAATCTTGCTTTGGAGCCTCTGGCTATCAAACTGCGAACTGTATTTCCTGGCATCGCCATAGGCGAAGCAAACCTGCATTCAGCTATTTATGCGGATGATATGCTTCTGTTTGTAGAGCACCCGGCAAAACACATTCCGAAAATTTTAGCAACAATAGAAGCCTTTGGATCTTTTTCGGGGTACCGAATAAATGAAGGCAAGTCAGAGATTTTATGGTTACGAAAGCATCCTGTGCAGACTACTGCCTACCCATTTAAAGATGCCACCCCCAATATGACCTATCTGGGGATACATTTATCGACAGACATTGATACCTTATATCATAGTAACTTCTCCCGGGTTTGTAAGGACATCCAACAAACGCTAGAAGGATGGAAACGGCTACCTGTTTCCCTATCGGGACGAGTGGGCCTAGTCAAGATGGTGATTCTACCACGAATCTTATACCCCATCCTGATGTTACCCTTCCTATTAACAAAGCAGGACCTGGCTATATATACTAAAGCCGTCACGAGTTTTCTTTGGAAAGGGGGTAAACCAAGAATAGCCATCGCAAAATTATACGCATCCCCGTCTCAGGGAGGACTGGGACTACCCAACCTTAGACTATATAATTGGGCGGCCCTGGACCGCCTAGTGTTAGATTGGCAACTGAACACTTGTCATTTTTATGACACTGCACTAGAGGAGTCTGCCACAGGTGACCACAGTCTAACCTACCTAACACATGCTCAACTCAGCAAGATTCCACTGGAAATAAAAGGCAACTTTCTTTATAGAGACACGCTAAAGGCCTGGCAGCTAACGCTGCGCCATATGGACCGGACCTATATGTCATCCAGAATGATCCCGCTGAGGCGGAACGCGGACTTCCCCCCGGGGATAGACACCTCTCCCTTTGCATTATGGGAGGCGGTGGGCCTGCGCTCAGTGGGAGACTCCTTGGATCTGAATACAAAGAGCATTAAATCGTTTACCGACCTACAGAACCAATTTCAAATACCTAAAACTCATTTCTATGCCTATTTACAGATGAGGCACTATGTCAATCAACTAATCTCCATGGACCCTCACTTTTGGGAATCCCATGCTCTCAACCCCTCCGTGGTCTCCTTTCGGTTAGGCAGATTTACAATCTCAGGTATATACAAATCATTAATTGGGAAGACCGAAACAAAAAATTTAGAGACCCTAGTAAACATATGGAGTAAAGATGTAGACGAAGAAGATTTAACAACCATGATTCAGGGCAGCTTAGAAACAGTACGAAGGGCGACACTGTCTATGACGTTTAGAGAATCCCAGGTCAGAATGTTGCATAGGGACTGTCTGACGCCTCGCAGACTGACCAAGTGGCACACTGACATAGCAAATGAATGCAGCAAATGCAGATTGGGAGACCCCGACTTCCTTCACTATTTTTTTAATTGCCCCCGAGTGAGACAGTTCTGGGGCAGGGTGGTCTTCTGGATAAACAACACCTTAGCAGTCAGAACTGATATTGGAATCAAACAAATTTGCTTTCTCGACTGGGAAGAACTAAGGCCCAGGCTGAGGCCGCTACTCACTACAATAATTCTGGTGGCTAGGAAAGTCATTCTGAAAGTATGGACCCTGACAGAGGCTCCATCATTTATAGTGTTCAAACGATGCATACACCATCAGCTAATGGTAGAACAGCTAGACACCAAATTAGACACGAACAGACGACTCAAACATTTTCTGAATAAATGGCGGGAATACATCAGCACGTTGAATATTGATCAGCAAAAGCAGATTCTGAAGCCATTTGCTCAAACTGAGCTTATGCTGACTGCTTCACTGAGAGGGGAGTGGGGATTTTTATACCAGTGAGAGGGCGGAGGGCGGTGGAGACCCTTTTTTTTTTTTTTTTTCTTCTCATCCACACCACGTATATTACACACAGACCTTGCAATAAAGCACAATGGCCATTGAGAAGCTGAAGTCGAAGAGGTGACTAATTTTTGCACTGTTTTTGTTTTGTCTCATTATGTTTATTAAAATTTAAAATGAGGAGAAAAGAAGGGAAAGAAAAAGCTATAGGCAATGTCATAGTGAGTTATCATTGACGACTGTAAATTATATTGGATCATTACTTTTATATTGTCTGAAATGTATCTTGTATGTTATGTTATCTATTCTCCTCAATAAAAATATATTTAAAAAAAAAAAAAGAAAATTTATTAAGAAACATCACCTGGGTATATTTAAAGGACATATGATAGATTTTTTTTATTTGCTTTTTTGGTGCCATTTGATTATATTGTTGAAAAGGGAAATCTGTCTTTGAGAAGCAGAAGGAAAAGAAAATACATTTATATGCAAAAGGAGTACATGTTGGGGGTACATGCTTAAAGGGACAGTCTATTCCAGAATTTGTATTGTTTAAAAAGATAGATAATCCCTTTATTACCCATTTACCAGTTTTGCATAACCAACTAGTGGGAAAGCCTGCCTAGAGGGCGGTCTATTGTGGTGACGGAACCACCAAACCACCCTGCCATTTTCGGAAGGGCAGTCTATTGTGATGACGGAACCACCCTGCCATTTTCGGAATACACCTGGATGCAGCTTATGCTGTATCCAAGTGGATTCCGAAAATGGCAAGGTGGTGAAAGAACCCACCTGGATGCAGCTTACGATTCATCCAGGTGGATTCTTTCACCACCTTGCCATTTTTGGAATCCACCTAGATGCAGCGTAAGCTTATCTCTTCTCCCTCTCTTTTGCTCTCTCTCCCTCCTCTCTTTTGCTCTCTCTCTCCCCTCTTGTTTGCTCTCTCTCTCCCCCTCTCTTGTGTACTCTCTCCCCCCCTCTCTTTTGCTCTCCCTCTCCCTCCCTCTCTTTTGCTCTCCCTCTCCCTCCCTCTCTTTTGCTCTCCCTCTCCCCCCTCTGTTTTGCTCTCCCTCTCTTCTCTCTTTTGCTCTCCCTCTCTTCTCTCTTTTGCTCTCCCTCTCCCCTCTCTTTTGCTCTCTCTCTCCCCTCTATTTTGCTCTCTCTCTCCCCTCTCTTTTGCTCTCTCTCTCCCCTCTCTTTTGCTCTCTCTCTCCCCTCTCTTTTGCACTCTTGCTCCCCTCTCTTATGCTCTCTCTTTCCCCTCTCTTTTGCTCTCTCTTTCCCCCTCTCTTTTGCTCTCCCCCCTCTCTTTTAACTCTCTCCGGCTGTCCTTTTTTTTATTAGGGCACTACCACTCACTTCCTTTCCCTGCTGAGCCGCCCACCTGTCACCCGCCCACATCTCCTGCCGGCACCAGTAGAAGATTGTTACAGACGGTGACACACACAGTGTGAGGTGGCTGCACGTGCATGCAATATTCCTTTGAGGATGTGTGTGCAACTGCCGACGGAAACGGACGCGTTACAAACGTGATTATAGTTTAGATACTTTTTACCTCTGTGATTACCTTGTATGTAAGCTTCTGCACACTGCCCCCTTATTTCAGTTCTTTTAACAGATTTTAGCCAATCAGTGCTGACTCAAGTAACTCCACGGGATTGAGCACAGTGTTAGCAATATGCCGTACATGAACTAGCACTGTCTGGCTGTGAAAAACTGTCAGAAATTAGCATATGTGTCTACCTAGGTTAAGCTTTCAACAAAGAATACCAAGAGAACAAAGCAAATTTGCTGATAAAAGTAAATGGGAAAGTTGTTTAAAATTGCATGCCCTATCATGAAAGTTTAATTTTGACTACAGGAACTCCCACCCAAGTAGACACAGGTGTGGGAGTTCCTATATAAACCCACCCAGCCTATCCCTGTCTACCTCATGCTTACTTGCCCTCTTGTTCTCACTTACCTGTATCCTGGTATACAGAGGCAGTCTGAGTCTCCTGTATCCTGTTATACCAGTGGCAGCTTACATGTATTCCACTGTACCTGCTGCACTTACCTGGTATCCCGTGACAGCCTGCTTAGTCTCCTGTATCCTGCTGTACCTGCTGCACTCACCTGGTATCCTGTGACAGCCTGCTTAGTCTCCTGTATCCTGCTGTACCTGCTGCACTCACCTGGTATCCTGTGACAGCCTGCTTAGTCTCCTGTATCCTGCTGTACCTGCTGCACTCACCTGGTATCCTGTGACAGCCTGCTTAGTCTCCTGTATCCTGCTGTACCTGCTGCACTCACCTGGTATCCTGTGACAGCCTGCTTAGTCTCCTGTATCCTGCTGTACCTGCTGCACTCACCTGGTATCCTGTGACAGCCTGCTTAGTCTCCTGTATCCTGCTGTACCTGCTGCACTCACCTGGTATCCTGTGAAAGCCTGCTTAGTCTCCTGTATCCTGCTGTGACTGCTGCACTCACCTGGTATCCTGTGACAGCCTGCTTAGTCTCCTGTATCCTGCTGTACCTGCTGCACTCACCTGGTATCCTGTGAAAGCCTGCTTAGTCTCCTGTATCCTGCTGTGACTGCTGCACTCACCTGGTATCCTGTGACAGCCTCTTGTATCCTGCTGTACCTGCTGCACTCACCTGGTATCCTGTGACAGCCTGCTTAGTCTCCTGTATCCTGCTGTACCTGCTGCACTCACCTGGTATCCTGTGACAGCCTGCTTAGTCTCCTGTATCCTGCTGTACCTGCTGCACTCACCTGGTATCCTGTGACAGCCTGCTTAGTCTCCTGTATCCTGCTGTACCTGCTGCACTCACCTGGTATCCTGTGACAGCCTGCTTAGTCTCCTGTATCCTGCTGTACTTGCTGCACTCACCTGGTATCCCATGACAGCCTGCTTAGTCTCCTGTATCCTGCTGTACCTGCTGCACTCACCTGGTATCCTGTGACAGCCTGCTTAGTCTCCTGTATCCTGCTGTACCTGCTGCACTCACCTGGTATCCTGTGAAAGCCTGCTTAGTCTCCTGTATCCTGCTGTGCCTGCTGCACTCACCTGGTATCCCATGACAGCCTGCTTAGTCTCCTGTATCCTGCAGTACCTGCTGCACTCACCTGGTATCCTGTGACAGCCTGCTTAGTCTCCTGTATCCTGCTGTACCAGTTGCAGCTTACCTGTATCCAGTTGTACCTGCTGCACTCACCTTGTATCCTGTGACAGCCTGCTAAGTTTCCAGTATCCTGCTGTACCTGCTGCACTCACCTGGTATCCTGTGACAGCCTGCTTAGTCTCCTGTATCCTGCTGTACCTGCTGCACTCACCTGGTATCCTGTGAAAGCCTGCTTAGTCTCCTGTATCCTGCTGTGCCTGCTGCACTCACCTGGTATCCCATGACAGCCTGCTTAGTCTCCTGTATCCTGCAGTACCTGCTGCACTCACCTGGTATCCTGTGACAGCCTGCTTAGTCTCCTGTATCCTGCTGTACCAGTTGCAGCTTACCTGTATCCAGTTGTACCTGCTGCACTCACCTTGTATCCTGTGACAGCCTGCTAAGTTTCCAGTATCCTGCTGTACCAGTTGTACATGCTGCACTCACCTTGTATCCTGTGACAGTCTCACTTACAGTACCCGTTGGGTATCCTGTGTCTGCTGAGTCTACTGTATCCTGCTATACCAGTGGCTGCTTACCCGTATCCTCCTGTACCGGCTGCACCTACCTGGTATTACATGACAGCCTCATATCAACAGCACCCACTGAGTATCCTGTGCCTGCTGAGTCTCCTGTATCTGCTGTACCAGTGGCAGCTTACCTGTATCCCACTGTAACTGCTGCACTCACCTAGTTTATCCTGCAGTACCCACTGCACCTACTTGGTATTCCGTGACAGCCTCACCAACAGTACCCACTAGGCCCCCTGTGTCTACTGAGTCTCCTGTGCTTGCTGTTCCAGCGGAAGCTTACCTCAATCCTGCTGCACCTGCTGTACCTACCCAGTATTCTGTGACAGCCTCACCAACAGTACCCACTGGGCCTCCTGTGTCTACTAAGTCTCCTGTGCTTGCTGTTCCAGCGGCAGCTTACCTCAATCCTGCTGCACCTGCTGTACCTACCTAGTATCCTTTGACAGCCTCACGAACAATATCTGCTTGGTATTCTGTGCCTGCTGAGTATCCTGTATTTGATGTGCCAGTGGCAACGTGCCTGAATCCTATTTTCACTACTGCACATATCTGGTATCCTGTGCCAGCCTGTCCACCTTTACCTGCTGGACATAGCTCTCGCTTTTCTCTAATTGTTGGACTGATCTCATAGAACCTGACCTTTGATCTGTTCCTAGACTATGCTCTTGTTAGCCCCTTGGTACCTAGTTGCTGGGCTGATCTCTGGGTACCTGACCTTTGGATCGTTCTTGGACCAGGGCTGTATTTTGGCCTAAGTGTCTAAACACTGATAAGGGGGTGGAGTTGGCTTCTCCAGTCAGCTTAGCTATGTAATTAATTTTGCTTATTTTTGAAAATTATTTTAAAATACTTGCCAGCAATTTTTTAAATTGTTTTTTTATGCAACCTATTTTTAATTAATTAGCCCTTTTAGGCTATGCACAGATCTCAACATGTTTTATGTCCCTTTAATGAAAAGAAAAGGGATCAGGGTAAAACAGTGCTGTGTCACTGATATTTAGTTTTCTTTCATGTAATTAACAAGAGTCCATGAGCTAGTGACGTATGGGATATACATTCCTACCAGGAGGGGCAAAGTTTCCCAAACCTTAAAATGCCTATAAATACACCCCTCACCACACCCACAAATCAGTTTTACAAACTTTGCCTCCAAGGGAGGTGGTGAAGTAAGTTTGTGCTAGATTCTACGTTGATATGCGCTCCGCAGCAAGTTGGAGCCCGGTTTTCCTCTCAGCGTGCAGTGAATGTCAGAGGGATGTGAGGAGAGTATTGCCTATTGAATGCAGTGATCTCCTTCTACGGGGTCTATTTCATAAGGTTCTCTGTTATCGGTCGTAGAGATTCATCTCTTACCTCCCTTTTCAGATCGACGATATACTCTTATATTTACCATTTCCTCTACTGATTCTCGTTTCAGTACTGGTTTGGCTTTCTACAAACATGTAGATGAGTGTCCTGGGGTAAGTAAGTCTTATTTTCTGTGACACTCTAAGCTATGGTTGGGCACTTTATTTATAAAGTTCTAAATATATGTATTCAAACATTTATTTGCCTTGACTCAGAATGTTCAACTTTCCTTATTTCCAGACAGTCAGTTTCATATTTGGGATTATGCTTTAATTATCATATTTTTCTTACCTCAAAAATTTGACTTTTTTCCCTGTGGGCTGTTAGGCTCGCGGGGGCTGAAAATGCTTCATTTTATTGCGTCATTCTTGGCGCGGACTTTTTTTGCGCAAAAATTCATTTCCGTTTCCGGCGTCATACGTGTCGCCGGAAGTTGCGTCATTTTTTTGACGTTATTTTGCGCCAAAAATGTCGGCGTTCCGGATGTGGCGTCATTTTTGGCGCCAAAAGCATTTAGGCGCCAAATAATGTGGGCGTCTTATTTGGCGCCAAAAAATATGGGCGTCGCTTTTGTCTCCACATTATTTCAGTCTCATTTTTCATTTGCTTCTGGTTGCTAGAAGCTTGATGTTTGGCATTTTTTTCCCATTCCTGAAACTGTCTTATAAGGAATTTGATCTATTTTGCTTTATATGTTGTTTTTTCTCTTACATATTGCAAGATGTCTCACGTTGCATCTGAGCCAGAAGATACTACAGGAAAACCTCTGCCTGCTGGATCTACCAAAGCTAAGTGTATCTGCTGTAAACTTTTGGTAGCTATTCCTCCAGCTGTTGTTTGTATTAAATGTCATGACAAACTTGTTAATGCAGATAATATTTCCTTTAGTGATGTACCATTGCCTGTTGCAGTTCCCTCAACATCTAAGGTGCAGAATGTTCCTGATAACATAAGAGATTTTGTTTCTGAATCCATAAAGAAGGCTTTGTCTGTTATTTCTCCTTCTAGTAAACGTAAAAAGTCTTTTAAATCTTCTCTCTCTACAGATGAATTTTTAAATGAACACCATCATTCTGATTCTTTGGACTCTTCTGGTTCAGAGGATTCTGTCTCAGAGATTGATGCTGATAAATCTTCATATTTATTTAAGATGGAATTTATTCGCTCTTTACTTAAAGAAGTACTAATTGCTTTAGAAATAGAGGATTCTAGTCCTCTTGATACTAATTCTATACGTTTGGATAAGGTTTTTAAAGCTCCTGCGGTTATTCCAGAAGTCTTTCCTGTTCCTAATGCTATTTCTGCAGTAATTGCTAAGGAATGGGATAGATTGGGTAATTCATTTACTCCTTCTAAACGTTTTAAGCAATTATATCCTGTTCCGCCTGACAGATTAGAATTTTGGGACAAAATCCCTAAAGTTGATGGGGCTATTTCTACCCTTGCTAAACGTACTACCATTCCTACATCAGATGGTACCTCGTTTAAGGATCCTTTAGATAGAAAAATTGAATCTTTTCTAAGAAAAGCTTATCTATGTTCAGGTAATCTTCTTAGACCTGCTATATCATTGGCTGATGTTGCTGCAGCTTCAACTTTTTGGTTGGAAACTCTAGCGCAACAAGTAACAAATCGTGATTCTCATGATATTATTATTCTTCTCCAGCATGCTAATAATTTCATCTGTGATGCCATTTTTGATATTATTAGAGTTGATGTTAGATTTATGTCTCTGGCTATCTTAGCCAGAAGAGCTTTATGGCTTAAGACTTGGAATGCTGATATGGCTTCTAAATCAACTCTACTTTCCATTTCTTTCCAGGGAAACAAATTATTTGGTTCTCAGTTGGATTCTATTATTTCAACTGTTACTGGTGGGAAAGGAACTTTTTTACCACAGGATAAAAAGTCTAAAGGTAAAAACAGGGCTAACAATCGTTTTCGTTCCTTTCGTTTCAACAAAGAACAAAAGCCTGATCCTTCGTCCTCAGGAGCAGTTTCAGTTTGGAAACCATCCCCAGTCTGGAATAAATCCAAGCCTGCTAGAAAGGCAAAGCCTGCTTCTAAGTTCACATGAAGGTACGGCCCTCATTCCAGTTCAGCTGGTAGGGGGCAGGTTACGTTTTTTCAAAGAAATTTGGATCAGTTCTGTTCACAATCTTTGGATTCAGAACATTGTTTCAGAAGGGTACAGAATTGGTTTCAAGATGAGACCTCCTGCAAAGAGATTTTTTCTTTCCCATGTCCCAGTAAATCCAGTGAAAGCTCAAGCATTTCTGAATTGTGTTTCAGATCTAGAGTTGGCTGGAGTAATTATGCCAGTTCCAGTTCCGGAACAGGGGATGGGGTTTTATTCAAATCTCTTCATTGTACCAAAGAAGGAGAATTCCTTCAGACCAGTTCTGGATCTAAAATTATTGAATCGTTATGTAAGGATACCAACGTTCAAGATGGTAACTGTAAGGACTATATTGCCTTTTGTTCAGCAAGGGAATTATATGTCCACAATAGATTTACAGGATGCATATCTGCATATTCCGATTCATCCAGATCATTATCAGTTCCTGAGATTCTCTTTTCTAGACAAGCATTACCAATTTGTGGCTCTACCGTTTGGCCTTGCTACAGCTCCAAGAATTTTCACAAAGATTCTCGGTGCCCTTCTGTCTGTAATCAGAGAACAGGGTATTGTGGTATTTCCTTATTTGGACGATATCTTGGTACTTGCTCCGTCTTTACATTTAGCAGAGTCTCATGCGAATCGACTTGTGTTGTTTCTTCAAGATCATGGTTGGAGGATCAATTTACCAAAAAGTTCTTTGATTCCTCAAACAAGGGTAACCTTTCTGGGTTTCCAGATAGATTCAGTGTCCATGACTTTGTCTTTAACAGACAAGAGACGTCTAAAATTGATTACAGCCTGTCGAAACCTTCAGTCTCAATCATTCCCTTCGGTAGCCTTATGCATGGAAATTCTAGGTCTTATGACTGCTGCATCGGACGCGATCCCCTTTGCTCGTTTTCACATGCGACCTCTTCAGCTCTGTATGCTGAACCAATGGTGCAGGGATTACACGAAGATATATCAATTAATATCTTTAAAACCGATTGTTCGGCACTCTCTGACGTGGTGGACAGATCACCATCGTTTAATTCAGGGGGCTTCTTTTGTTCTTCCGACCTGGACTGTAATTTCAACAGATGCAAGTCTCACAGGTTGGGGAGCTGTGTGGGGATCTCTGACGGCACAAGGAGTTTGGGAATCTCAGGAGGTGAGATTACCGATCAATATCTTGGAACTCCGTGCAGTTTTCAGAGCTCTTCAGTTTTGGCCTCTTCTGAAGAGAGAATCGTTCATTTGTTTTCAGACAGACAATGTCACAACTGTGGCATACATCAATCATCAAGGAGGGACTCACAGTCCTCTGGCTATGAAAGAAGTATCTCGAATTTTGGTTTGGGCGGAATCCAGCTCCTGTCTAATCTCTGCGGTTCATATCCCAGGTGTAGACAATTGGGAAGCGGATTATCTCAGTCGCCAAACGTTGCATCCGGGCGAATGGTCTCTTCACCCAGAGGTATTTCTTCAGATTGTTCAAATGTGGGGGCTCCCAGAGATAGATCTGATGGCCTCTCATCTAAACAAGAAACTTCCCAGGTATCTGTCCAGATCCCGGGATCCTCAGGCGGAGGCAGTGGATGCATTATCACTTCCTTGGAAGTATCATCCTGCCTATATCTTTCCGCCTCTAGTTCTTCTTCCAAGAGTAATCTCCAAGATTCTGAGGGAATGCTCGTTTGTTCTGCTAATAGCTCCGGCATGGCCTCACAGGTTTTGGTATGCGGATCTTGTCCGGATGGCATCTTGCCAACCATGGACTCTTCCGTTAAGACCAGACCTTCTGTCTCAAGGTCCTTTTTTCCATCCGGATCTGAAATCCTTAAATTTAAAGGTATGGAGATTGAACGCTTGATTCTTGGTCATAGAGGTTTCTCTGACTCCGTGATTAATACTATGTTACAGGCTCGTAAATCTGTATCTCGAGAGATATATTATAGAGTCTGGAAGACTTATATTTCTTGGTGTCTTTCTCATCATTTTTCTTGGCATTCTTTTAGAATACCGAGAATTTTACAGTTTCTTCAGGATGGTTTAGATAAGGGTTTGTCCGCGAGTTCTTTGAAAGGACAAATCTCCGCTCTTTCTGTTCTTTTTCACAGAAAGATTGCTATTCTTCCTGATATTCATTGTTTTGTACAAGCTTTGGTTCGTATAAAACCTGTCATTAAGTCAATTTCTCCTCCATGGAGTTTGAATTTGGTTTTGGGAGCTCTTCAAGCTCCTCCGTTTGAACCTATGCATTCATTGGACATTAAATTACTTTCTTGGAAAGTTTTGTTCCTTTTGGCCATCTCTTCTGCTAGAAGAGTTTCTGAATTATCTGCTCTTTCGTGTGAGTCTCCTTTTCTGATTTTTCATCAGGATAAGGCGGTGTTGCGAACTTCTTTTGAATTTTTACCTAAAGTTGTGAATTCCAACAACATTAGTAGAGAAATTGTGGTTCCTTCATTATGTCCTAATCCTAAGAATTCTAAGGAGAAATCATTGCATTCTTTGGATGTTGTTAGAGCTTTGAAATATTATGTTGAAGCTACGAAATCTTTCCGTAAGACTTCTAGTCTATTTGTTATCTTTTCCGGTTCTAGGAAAGGCCAGAAAGCTTCTGCCATTTCTTTGGCATCTTGGTTGAAATCTTTAATTCATCTTGCCTATGTTGAGTCGGGTAAAATTCCGCCTCAAAGAATTACAGCTCATTCTACTAGGTCAGTTTCTACTTCCTGGGCGTTTAGGAATGAAGCTTCGGTTGACCAGATCTGCAAAGCAGCAACTTGGTCCTCTTTGCATACTTTTACTAAATTCTACCATTTTGATGTATTTTCTTCTTCTGAAGCAGTTTTTGGTAGAAAAGTTCTTCAGGCAGCGGTTTCAGTTTGAATCTTCTGCTTATGTTTTTTGTTAAACTTTATTTTGGGTGTGGATTATTTTCAGCAGGAATTGGCTGTCTTTATTTTATCCCTCCCTCTCTAGTGACTCTTGTGTGGAAAGATCCACATCTTGGGTAGTCATTATCCCATACGTCACTAGCTCATGGACTCTTGTTAATTACATGAAAGAAAACATAATTTATGTAAGAACTTACCTGATAAATTCATTTCTTTCATATTAACAAGAGTCCATGAGGCCCACCCTTTTTTGTGGTGGTTATGATTTTTTTGTATAAAGCACAATTATTCCAATTCCTTATTTTATATGCTTCGCACTTTTTTTCTTATCACCCCACTTCTTGGCTATTCGTTAAACTGATTTGTGGGTGTGGTGAGGGGTGTATTTATAGGCATTTTAAGGTTTGGGAAACTTTGCCCCTCCTGGTAGGAATGTATATCCCATACGTCACTAGCTCATGGACTCTTGTTAATATGAAAGAAATGAATTTATCAGGTAAGTTCTTACATAAATTATGTTTTTCATTGCTTGAGCTATTGATATTACTCATAATTTCTTCACTACATTTATAACTGCTGGAGGAACATAAGAAAACAGAGTTCTAGAAGATATAGAGCTGGCATAAAGCTAGGGGATTTTCATATTTCTATATAATGAAGGAATAGTAGGCAATGATTATAGAGTTGTAAGAAAAGCTGATCTTGCCAGTAGTGTTAAGTTTTTTTTTCTGGGTTTGTTAAAATTTAAAATTTTTGCTCAAAAGGCCTTTATTTGCTTTTCTCTTAAAGGGACACTGTACCCAAATTTTTTCTTTTGAGATTCAGATTGAGCATGAAATTTTAAGCAAATTTCTAATTTACTCCTCTTATCAAATTTTCTTCATTCTCTTGGTATCTTTATTTGAAATGCAAGAATGTAAGTTTAGATGTCGGCCCATTTTTGGTGAACAACCTGGGTTGTCCTTGCTGATTGGTGGATAAATTCATCCACCATTAAAAAAGTGGTTTCCAGAGTACTGAAACCAAAAAAAAGCTTAGATTCCCTCTTTTTCAAATAATGATAGCAAGAGAACGAAGAAAAATTTATAATAGGAGTAAATTAGAAAGTTGCTTAAAATTGCATGCTCTTTCTGAATTACAAAAGAAAAAAAATGGGTACAGTGTCCCTTTAAGCAGGAACAGTCACTCAACATATATATATAACAGTAAGTTTGTCATTAAGCTATATATCTAGTAGGTGTCTTTAAATTACCTATCAGATGACAAGATTGGTTTATATATGTTTTTCACTACTGGTACAATAAGGAGCATGACAAACCTATATACGTTTATTACCTTCCTGGGTTTTTTTTAAAAACATTTTTTTATTTTTATTGAGGTTTATAAAGAAAGAAAGGCTAATTATACAATCCACAACTATACACTTAGGCCTAGATTTGGAGTTCGGCGGTAGCCGTCAAAACCAGCGTTAGAGGCGCCTAACGCTGGTTTTGGCCGCCCGCTGGTATTTGGAGTCAGTGATTAAAGGGTCTAACGCTCACTTTTCAGCCGCGACTTTTCCATACCGCAGATCCCCCTACGCCATTTGCGTATCCTATATTTTCAATGGGATCTTTCTAACGCTGGTATTTAGAGTCGTTTCTGAAGTGAGCGTTAGAGCTCTAACGACAAGATTCCAGCCGCCTGAAAATAGCAGGAGTTAAGAGCTTTCTGGCTAACGCCGGTTTATAAAGCTCTTAACTACTGTACCCTAAAGTACACTAACACCCATAAACTACCTATGTACCCCTAAACCGAGGTCCCCCCACACCGCCGCCACTCGATTAAAATTTTTAACCCCTAATCTGCCGACCGCCACCTACGTTATACTTATGTACCCCTAATCTGCTGCCCCTAACCCCGCCGACCCCTGTATTACATTTATTAACCCCTAACTTGCCCCCCAAAACGTCGCCGCCAGCTACTTAAAATAATTAACTTCCGACCGCAAATCGCCGCCACCTACGTTATCCCTATGTACCCCTAATCTGCTGCCCTAACATCGCCGACCCCATATTATATTTATTAACCCCTAATCTGCCCCCCTCAACGTCGCCGACACCTGCCTACACTTATTAACCCCTAATCTGCCGAGCGGACCTGAGCGCTACTATAATAAATGTATTAACCCCTAATCCGCCTCACTAACCCTATCATAAATAGTATTAACCCCTAATCTGCCCTCCCTAACATCGCCGACACCTAACTTCAATTATTAACCCCTAATCTGCCGACCGGAGCTCACCGCTATTCTAATAAATGTATTAACCCCTAAAGCTAAGTCTAACCCTAACACCCCCCTAAGTTAAATATAATTTTTATCTAACGAAATAAATTAACTCTTATTAAATAAATTATTCATATTTAAAGCTAAATACTTACCTGTAAAATAAATCATAATATAGCTACAATATAAATTATAATTATATTATAGCTATTTTAGGATTAATATTTATTTTACAGGCAACTTTGTTATTATTTTAACCAGGTAAAATAGCTATTAAATAGTTAAGAACTATTTAATAGTTACCTAGTTAAAATAATAACAAATTTACCTGTAAAATAAATCCTAACCTAAGTTATAATTAAACCTAACACTACCCTATCAATAAAATAATTAAATAAACTACCTACAATTACCTACAATTAACCTAACACTACACTATCAATAAATTAATTAAACACAATTCCTACAAATAAATACAATTAAATAAACTAGCTAAAGTACAAAAAATAAAAAAGAACTAAGTTACAGAAAATAAAAAAATATTTACAAACATAAGAAAAATATTACAACAATTTTAAACTAATTACACCTACTCTAAGCCCCCTAATAAAATAACAAAGCCCCCCAAAATAAAAAATTCCCTACCCTATTCTAAATTAAAAAAGTTACAAGCTCTTTTACCTTACCAGCCCTGAACAGGGCCCTTTGCGGGGCATGCCCCAAGAATTTCAGCTCTTTTGCCTGTAAAAAAAAACATACAATACCCCCCCCAACATTACAACCCACCACCCACATACCCCTAATCTAACCCAAACCCCCCTTAAATAAACCTAACACTAAGCCCCTGAAGATCTTCCTACCTTGTCTTCACCATCCAGGTATCACCGATCCGTCCTGGCTCCAAGATCTTCATCCAACCCAAGCGGGGGTTGGCGATCCATAATCCGGTCCAGAAGAGGCTCCAAAGTCTTCCTCCTATCCGGCAAGAAGAGGACATCCGGACCGGCAAACATCTTCTCCAAGCGGCATCTTCGATCTTCTTCCATCCGGAGCGAAGCGGCAGGATCCTGAAGACCTCCAGCGCGGAACATCCATCCGGACCGACGACTGAACGACGAATGACTGTTCCTTTAAGGGACGTCATCCAAGATGGCGTCCCTCGAATTCCGATTGGCTGATAGGATTCTATCAGCCAATCGGAATTAAGGTAGGAATTTTCTGATTGGCTGATGGAATCAGCCAATCAGAATCTAGTTCAATCCGATTGGCCGATCCAATCAGCCAATCAGATTGAGCTCGCATTCTATTGGCTGATCGGAAGAAAATCGATAGAGACAAGCGGAACCTTACCACCACAGTGGAGTGGGAGTTAGCTGGACAACTCTGAGAGTCCAGGAGGCACCTGTGACACTTCTCAAGTGTCTTTCATCCTGTGAGTATCTGGTATTATTTACTAAGCGTGTTCCATCCCATTGGTAACCGCACTATGTTGGCGCCTTCTTTTATCTTTTTGTCTATATAGTATCCTCCCCTGGGTCACCAACAGGGATCGTTTGGAGAAGAGCCTGCCTACTGTGATTTGGACATTACGCCCATCATATATGTAACACTTTGATCTCTGGTCATTGGGACTTTTGCACTATATTATTTTATAATTCTACCACATTGCTGTGTTTATTATTTACAGTGCCTTGCAGTTTTATCACCTTAATATTTTGGGGTGTTTGCTGCAAAGACACCACTATATTACGTTATCACTATTACAATCTAAGAAGAATTTATTTGTTTCTTAATAACTCATTTGTATCCCAATATAATTTGATTGGGGTATTTTTCTATAACGATTTGTATCGTATAGTTATATATTTAGATTTTTAACACTGTGATTGTGTCTCACTGTCATACAGACAGTAGATTTTCAGACCGTTGGCGCACTAATTATACACTAGCACTTTTAGAATGCGAGCTCAATCTGATTGGCTGATTGGATCAGCCAATCGGATTGAACTTGATTCTGATTGGCTGATTCCATCAGCCAATCAGAAAATTCCTACCTTAATTCCGATTGGCTGATAGAATCCTATCAGCCAATCGGAATTCGAGGGACGCCATCTTGGATGATGTCCCTTAAAGGAACAGTCATTCGTCGTTCAGTCGTCGGTCCGGATGGATGTTCCGCGCTGGAGGTCTTCAGGATCCTGCCGCTTCGCTCCGGATGGAAGAAGATCGAAGATGCCGCTTGGAGAAGATGTTTGCCGGTCCGGATGTCCTCTTCTTGCCGGATAGGAGGAAGACTTTGGAGCCTCTTCTGGACCGGATTATGGATCGCCAACCCCCGCTTGGGTTGGATGAAGATCTTGGAGCCAGGACGGATCGGTGATACCTGGATGGTGAAGACAAGGTAGGAAGATCTTCAGGGGCTTAGTGTTAGGTTTATTTAAGGGGGGTTTGGGTTAGATTAGGGGTATGTGGGTGGTGGGTTGTAATGTTGGGGGGGGGGGTATTGTATGGTTTTTTTTACAGGCAAAAGAGCTGAAATTCTTGGGGCATGCCCCGCAAAGGGCCCTGTTCAGGGCTGGTAAGGTAAAAGAGCTTGTAACTTTTTTAATTTAGAATAGGGTAGGGAATTTTTTATTTTGGGGGGCTTTGTTATTTTATTAGGGGGCTTAGAGTAGGTGTAATTAGTTTAAAATTGTTGTAATATTTTTCTTATGTTTGTAAATATTTTTTTATTTTCTGTAACTTAGTTCTTTTTTATTTTTTGTACTTTAGCTAGTTTATTTAATTGTATTTATTTGTAGGAATTGTGTTTAATTAATTTATTGATAGTGTAGTGTTAGGTTAATTGTAGGTAATTGTAGGTAGTTTATTTAATTATTTTATTGATAGGGTAGTGTTAGGTTTAATTATAACTTAGGTTAGGATTTATTTTACAGGTAAATTTGTTATTATTTTAACTAGGTAACTATTAAATAGTTCTTAACTATTTAATAGCTATTGTACCTGGTTAAAATAATTACAAAGTTGCCTGTAAAATAAATATTAATCCTAAAATAGCTATAATATAATTATAATTTATATTGTAGCTATATTAGGATTTATTTTACAGGTAAGTATTTAGCTTTAAATAGGAATAAGTTATTTAATAAGAGTTAATTTATTTCGTTAGATAAATATTATATTTAACTTAGGGGGGTGTTAGTGTTAGGGTTAGACTTAGCTTTAGGGGTTAATCCATTTATTAGAATAGCGGTGAGCTCCGATCGGAAGATTAGGGGTTAATAATTGAAGTTAGGTGTCGGCGATGTTAGGGAGGGCAGATTAGGGGTTAATACTATTTATGATAGGGTTAGTGAGGCGGATTAGGGGTTAATAACTTTATTATAGTAGCGCTCAGGTCCGCTCGGCAGATTAGGGGTTAATAAGTGTAGGCAGGTGTCGGCGACGTTGTGGGGGGCAGGTTAGGGGTTAATAAATATAATATAGGGGTCGGCGGTGTTAGGGGTAGCAGATTAGGGGTACATAGGGATAACGTAGGTGGCGGCAGTTTACGGAGCGGCAGATTAGGGGTTTAAAAAAATATGCAGGGGTCAGCAATAGCGGGGGCAGCAGATTAGGGGTTAATAAGTGTAAGGCTAGGGGTGTTTAGACTCGGGGTACATGTTAGAGTGTTAGGTGCAGACGTAGGAAGTGTTTCCCCATAGCAAACAATGGGGCTGCGTTAGGAGCTGAACGCTGCTTTTTTGCAGGTGTTAGGTTTTTTTTCAGCTCAAACAGCCCCATTGTTTCCTATGGGGGAATCGTGCACGAGCACGTTTTTGAGGCCGGCCGCGTCCGTAAGCAACTCTGGTATCGAGAGTTGCTTTTGCGGTAAAAATGCTCTACGCTCCTTTTTTGGAGCCTAACGCAGCATTTGTTTGAACTCTCAATACCAGAGTTAATTTTATGGTGCGGCCAGAAAAAAGCCCGCGGAGCGTTAACAGCCCTTTTACCGCCGAACTCCAAATCTAGGCCTTAGTATGTAATCAAGTCACACATAAGCATATACTATACAAATAATGACAGAGATATATATCTTTGGTATCATGAATCCTGTATCAAGTCCTTCTAACAGGGTCACTTTTGGACCACCTAATAAAGAGAGTTTAAAATCAAAGAAGGCACATGAAAACAGATAAGATAGTAAAGGATAATTATACGATGTTCAATAAGTATACATTACAGAATATGTACATACTATTTAGTCTAGTCACAGGTAATAGGCATAATCCTTAGACAATAAAATATCAGAGATAGTTCTAGAATATCATGAAGCCTGTATCAAGTCCTTCTGGAGCCACCTTTGGACCCCCTTATAAAGAGAGCTTCCAATCAAGGAAGGCACATGAAAATCAGGGGACCACTTTTGGATCCCATTAGAAAGTAAAACCATCGTTTATTGATTTTTAACACTAAAAATGAAATATACAGAGTTAGTTAAGCTAAACCTTAATATAATAAAACTAGTAAATGAGCCACCTGTCATACAGTGTTAATTGCTGACTGTTCAATTTACAAGCTGGGCATGGGAGAAAAGCTGTTGGGAGTTGAATTATAAGGTAATCAGGAACTTCCACCCACATAGAAAAATAGGTAATAATCCTAATAAAGCACATATGTCTATAAAAGAGGAGATGCCCCCATTATAATATTTAATTTTAGCTTATGATAAAATGTGACCTTACATAGGGACGCATGGGTTTAGATTAAGGGAAGTTAAACTAAATAGAGCTGACAGTAGCAAAAGAGGAAAGATATGCTGCCCCAGCAGCAGACTCTCAGAATGGGGCATAAAACAAAATTTGCCTTAGCATTTTCCATTAAATGGGTATTAGTCTAGGAAGTAATATGTTAATCTAAAAATAAAATTCCTAGCTCTTCCCCAATTATGTAAAAATAAATACAGGTAGGCTAGTCATATATATATATTTAATGAAAGTGGCAAGAGTCCATGAGCTAGTGACGTATGGGATATACATTCCTACCTGGAGGAGGCAAAGTTTCCCAAACCTCAAAATGCCTATAAATACACCTCCCACCTCATTCATACTTCAGTTCCTTTATTTGCCTAATGATGCCATGTTTTCATCTATGGGAAATCTATTCTAAGGCTCTCTGTAAATTTGGTTGTGGGGGTTCATCTGCAACCTCCCTTTACAGATCGACATTATACTCCTCTACCATTACCTCTGCTGATATGTTTCAGTACTGGTTTGGCTGTCTGCTATATGTGGATGGGTGTCTTCAGGTTTGAGGAATCTAGTCCTCTTGATAACAAGAATAGCAAATGTTTGAATTCTGTTTTTTTTAAGCTTCTTAGGTAACTCTTGAAGTTTTTCTTATTCCAAATGCTAGCTATCATATATTTAGTAAAGAATCTAAACTTAGTGCTTCTTTTTACCTTTCTTCTAGGTTTAAAAAGCTATATCCTTTACCTATGGCTAATTTAGTGTTTTTAGATAAAAGTCCCTTAAGGTGGGGCTATTTCTTCTCTTGCTGAACGTACTTATATTCTATGGAAGATATTTCTTCTTTTAGGGATCCTTTAGATAGGAAGTTTGTTTCCTGTCTTAAGAGAAGCATATTTACATATTGGCCATATTTTTTAACCTCAAAGTCCATGCGGTACAGCACAGTGATAGCGGGTGGTGCAAGCTGTAGGGGTACCACACAAATCCCCAGCAATATAGCACAGTCCAAAAGAAACAGCAGCACTCACCACTTATGCAAAAACGTCCATCTTTATTGAGACTTCAATGAAAGAGAAGACAACATTTCGGACCTCTAGTCCTTAGTCATGTCAATACACAAATGCAGGTAACACACCTTAATAAAGGGATAGGGGTTACAAACCACACCTACTAATTAACTTTTTAACTGCAAAATCATAGATACTATTTCAGTGTTACCTGACAAAAAGAGGATGCGCCATCTAGTGACAAAATACAAAAGTGCATGCAAATAAAATCAATTATACAATGTTGCATATAGCAAAAGTACAGAATACAAAATATCAGTCTAATATATATAACATAGTTGTTACTCACAACAGAGGTGGATCAAAGGAAGACCAAAAGGTCATATTCTTTGTTCATTCCAATTGAAAACTGAGTCTCCAATTTATTAATCCAAAATACCTCCTTCTGTTTTAGATATAATTCTCTATCCCCTCCCCTTCTGGGTATAGTGATATGATCTATGATCTGAAACCTAAGTTGGCAGATGTTATGACCTGCCTGAATAAAATGTTCTGCTACTGGATTTTTTATTTTGCCATTCCTAATGTCAGACTTAAATATTGCTACAGATAAAATCATTTTATATACACTAGATGTATCAAGCCTATACACTTCTATAACACATGCATCTGGTATGGGAGCAGTGAAAAAGGTTTTGCAACAATTCAGTACATTTAATAATTGTCAAATTGACTTTATTTTAGACCTTCTTGAGATCGTATTAAGATGCAATTATTTCCTATTCCAGGATGAATTTTATATTCAACAACCAGGCACGGCCATGAGGTCCAATGTCGCCCCAACATATGCAAATATATTTATGAACATCTTTGAAGAGAAATTAGTTTTTTAGAATGGTCTCTTCGTTCTATGTGGCGCCACTTGGTGGCGCTACATAGACGATATATTTGGCGTATGGTTGGGTGACATTAGATCCCTATGGGAATTTGTTAAACAGCTGAATAGTGCAACCACACACATTAAGTTTTCTTTAAAACACAGTGAGGAAAGCATTAAATTTTTGGACACCAAGATTTATAAATCTGGTTATGGCTTTGGAACAGATTTGTATACAAAATCCACTGATAAAAATAGCCTGCTCCATTTTGATAGCTTCCACCGTGAGTCCCTTAAGAAGTCATTACCTCGCAGTCAACTCCTGAGAGTTAGGAGAATTGTATCTGACGATACACTTGGTATACAGAGATTGAATGAGATGGGAGATAAGTTTAAAATGAGGGGTTATCCCTCATGGCTAGTTGACAAGGAGTTTAAAGAAATAGTGGCATTACCACGTAATAGTCTGCTTGAGACATCCAAACCAAAAGTTAAGATCAAGTCTAAACAAGATCGTCCTGTCTTTGTCACTAGATTTAATGCATTAAGTAACTTTATAAGTTCTATCCTTAGAAAACACTGGCATATTTTGAGTACATGTAATCCTCTAGTTAAGGAATTTCAGTTAGGTTTTATGCCTGCCTATAGGAGAAGTGTGCTTCTAGAGCCGTACTCATAGTCCCTAAGATTGTGAATAACAATCCAGCTTAAAAACCAGCTGTTGCAATCTCATTGGTTGAATCAATAATTAACATTAAAAGATACAGGGGTATACATAGTAGACAGGTGTACACTTGTTCAGTGTTAACAATATGATCTATTTATGTAAAGAATACTAGCTTTAAACACCTGAAAATTCAATCGCTTTAACAACAAGTACAATTCCTTTACACAAACTTAACATGCAAATTCACAGTATATAGATACATAAATATATTACAAAGTAAATCAGCTGTTGTTCAATATAGCTTTACATGAACTATACACACATATTAAACCTTATATTCGTGATTATATCATAATGAGCATGGTTGTCTTCCTATAATTCATATAAACCCAAAATTGGAACATGAACGTGCATATTAAATGCTATATGAATGGATGGTTAATGTAAGAACATATATATATATTTATAGTTAGTTGGACAGTAGTCATAGAATATTACTTCCTACTATTGGTTATGAGGGCTGGTACAAATTTGACTGGATAAATGTTATAGGTAACTTCATAAAGCATTAAAGGGCAAGATGACTTGAATAGATAAACTTTAATCATAGAAAAATTCATGACCAATAATTAATAAAATCATACTCGGAATTCAGGCCCAGCGGTCTCTTTGTCTGGAGCCTGAATATCCAGTACATTTCTTGTCTTGAAAGGATTTTATATCGATCACCCCCTCTTTTTTGGGGTTGTATTTTCTCTATAATCATCCATCTAAGAGAGTGGCAATCTTTATCATGTTTTTGTACAAAATGGGTCACAAGGGGTGTAGTACTTGTACCCACTTGGATAGTGGACAAATGCTCATGTATCCTCGAGCGGACGTCCCTAGTGGTCAACCCTATGTACTGAAGGTCACAGGCCGAACACCAGAGTAGGTAAATACAATAGGTAGATTTGCAATTAAGGCAAGAGGAGATCTCAAAGGTCTCCCCTGTTACCGCCGAAGAGAAGGCAGGCCCAACCTGAACATGTTCACATGCCTTACATTGCAAGTAACCGCATTTATATGTACCTTTGTGTCTCAGCCAAGAGGATGCTGAGGCTGTTGCAGAGCCCGGTTTCTTTAGTTGAGAAGGGGAGATTAAAATAGCTATGGATTTATTTCTCCTATAGGGGAATCTGCAACCCTTTTTTGCCGTCTCTGCAAGAGCATCATCAGCCACCAGCAGGCGAAAATGGTTGCGGATCACATCACAGATTTCTCTGTAATAGTCTGTTACAAAAGTTAAAACATTCTCTGACTTTCTACAGGGGGCCTTTCTCTCTTCCAAAAGGTGTTCCCTAGGAATAAGGTTTACCTCATTCCTAGCTCTCTTTATAACCCTTTTACTGTAACCCCGTTCCTGCAGACGTTTCTCCAAGTCATTTGCATGTTTGTCATAACTCTGTGGCAAAGTGCAATTTCTTTTAAGCCGTACAAATTGGCCTTTAGCCACAGAGTGTGGCATATGTCTCGGATGACAGCTCCTTGCGTGTTGGAGACTGTTTCCTGATATAGGCTTTCTATAGACCTCTGAGGTGACCCTACCTGAGGGCCACCCTCTGAGTTCCAGATCCAAGAAATACACCATATCTCTGTTGTATTCAAAAGTGAACCGCAAGTTCAAATCATTGGCTCCAATCAATAAAATTTCTCACTAAACCTTTATCGCCCTGCCCGATAAATAGCAGATAATCAATATAATGGAGATATAGCTTAATAGAGGGCCTGTAGGGGTTTCTACCTGCATAGATGTAGGACCGCTCCCACCAACCCATAAACAGGTTGGCGTATGTGGGAGCGAATTTTGCTCCCATGGCGGTCCCACACCTCTGCAGGTAGAATTCACCCTCAAATTGAAAATAGTTATGGGACAAGAGGAATTGTGTAACCTCAAGTATAAAGCCCCACTCATGTGGTATAGAGGAGTATAATGAGGCAACATCCACAGTGAGCCATCCAAAATCACGTGACCACTGTATCTTTTCAACCAAACTCAAAACGTGTTTAGAATCCCTGGTATAGCTGGGAAGAGATTTAACTAGTGGTTGCAGGACCCCATCCAACCACTCGGAGAGATGTTCCAACATAGACCCTATGCCATTAACTATGGGTCTTCCTTGAACATTTACTATGGACTTGTGCACCTTTGGCAGATGGTGGAATAGGGGAATCACCGGATGTTCTACATACAGATACTGTGAGGTCTTAACATCAATGAGACCATCCTCCACCGCTCCATCCAAAAGGTGCACAAGTTCTTCTTGGAATTTATTAGTTGGATCATATCTTAAATGCTCATAGTTATCCTTATCTTCCAGTTGTCTTAAGGCTTCTCTAATGTAGTCAGCCGTATTTAGGAGCACCACAGAGCCGCCCTTGTCCGCCCTTTAATAACTATATCTACATTTTGTTCCAATGACTTAATAGCCATTCTTTCATCCCTAGTTAAGTTTTTGCTAGGATTCATCTGGGACAGAGATAGACGTCTCAAATCAGACTCCACTCTTTTGTAGAAAGTTTCTACTATATTTCCCCTGCTCTGGATGGGGTAGAAGGTAGAGGGATTCCTGTATCTTTTAACCCTTACTGGGTTAAGTTCATCAACATTTTGTAAACCCTCTCTCTCCAACTCCCCCAGAGCAATCAGATCACATGTTTCTAAAAAATCAAGTTCATGATGCATGTCATTCAGCAAAGTGTCAGCCGGGGGTGTCACCGCTTGGTTCTGGTCAGTGCCGGAAAAATGTTTATGAAAAGTAATATTACGAATGAATCTATTTAGATCTAGCATAGTTTTAAACAGATTGAAATTTGTTTAAAACTATGTACCAAGACTAAGTGACAGCACCCTCTCTTCATGTGATGACAGGACATAGCTAGACAGGTTCAGGATGGTATATACTTGGACGGGGCACGTGTCTGCCGTAGAGGATACCTCCCCTGTTGGGGAAGCTGTATGCTCGTGCCCCCTCCTTCTCGTGGATGTTGACCCATCTGAAAAACCTGTTCTAATTGTACAAGTTCGTCATCCCTGTTTGTTGCACTGTTAACCCCTGACTGTATAGGTGGAGGTATATATTCAGATGTTGGCTGATATCTCCTTTGTTGGTATTGTCGCCCTCTGTTCTGCGCTGTATGTTCTATTGCTCTCGCTCTATTCGGTCCATATCTATTACCCATTCTAGTCTGAGGATAATTCTGTCCCCCTGTTCTATTGTAATTTGTGTTTATATTTACCACTTCCTGGGGGAAACTATCCTCATTTTCGGACTGTGTGCTGTCTCCTTCGGAGTCACCTTCACTGTCAGAAAAGGTTACTGTCTTGTTACCTCTACCCCTCTGCCTTCGTCCTCTATTCCGTCTACCGCCCCTAGAGGCGTTTTGATATCTCCTATACTGAAATCTCTGGCTTTTACTCCATATATAGACTTTGTTATTATCATAGTCAGATTTATCCCTAATAAATTTGGTGTGTTTGATATTAACTATCTCAGTCTTAACCTCTAACAAGGTCTGTTGTAACACTCTGTAAAAATTAGGGTAATCTATTTCATTACAGAAACCATTCAGGAGTATTTGAAACTCATCAATTTCAGTTCTTGTCATAATCAACAAATTAGACTTAAAAGTAATCAGAAGTTTCATCAGTCTTAAGGAACAATCACTTAACACAGTGTTCCACATGTCAATAAACTCCTGATCTTCCATCTCAAATGTAGGGTGTTTGTTCATTCTAAGTCCCCTAGGTATCATTATTAGGGCTAGATATTTCTCCAAAGTCCAAATGTCCCACTTTAAGTGTTTCTCTTTAACCAACAAACGCTCCATGTCATCAAACAGCATTGGTAAATCAAAATTGTTGCGGTCCTGGGAAAAGACTTGTTCAATTTCTCTATTATCCACATTTCTCTCTTCCACTTTCTTAAGGCTGACTACATTAGAGAAGCCTTAAGACAACTGGAAGATAAGGATAACTATGAGCATTTAAGATATGATCCAACTAATAAATTCCAACAAGAACTTGTGCACCTTTTGGATGGAGCGGTGGAGGATGGTCTCATTGATGTTAAGACCTCACAGTATCTGTATGTAGAACATCCGGTGATTACCCTATTCCACCATCTGCCAAAGGTGCACAAGTCCATAGTAAATGTTCAAGGGAGACCCATAGTTAATGGCATAGGGTCCACTAGTTAAATCTCTTCCCAGCTATACCAGGGATTCTAAACACGTTTTGAGTTTGGTTGAAAAGATACAGTGGTCATGTGATTTTGGATGGCTCACTGTGGATGTGGCCTCATTATACTCCTCTATACCACATGAGTGGGGCTTAAAAGCGATAACCTACTTTTTGGAAAATGGGACCGCACACAGTGAGCCATTCAGAAATTTTATACTTGAGGTTACACAATTCCTCTTGTTCCATAACTATTTTCAATTTGATGGTGAATTCTACCTGCAGAGGTGTGGGACCGCCATGGGAGCGAAATTCGCTCCCACATACGCCGACCTGTTTATGGGTTGGTGGGAGTGGTCCTTCATCTATGCAGGTAGAAACCCCTACAGGTCCGCTATTAAGCTATATCTCCGTTATATTGATGATCTGCTATTCATCTGGCAGGGCAATAGAGGTTTAGTGAGTAATTTTATTGAATATCTTGGAGCCAATGATTTTAACTTGCGGTTCACTTTTGAATACAACAGAGATATGGTGTATTTCTTGGATCTGGAACTCAGAGGGTGGCCCTCAGGTAGGGTCACCTCAGAGACATATGCCACACTCTGTGGCTAAAGGCCAATTTGTACGGCTTAAAAGAAATTGCACTTTGCCACAGAGTTATGACAAACATGCAAATGACTTGGAGAAACGTCTGCAGGAACGGGGTTACAGTAAAAGGGTTATAAAGAGAGCTAGGAATGAGGTAAACCTTATTCCTAGGGAACGCCTTTTGGAAGAGAGAAAGGCCCCCTGTAGAAAGTCAGAGAATGTTTTAACTTTTGTAACAGACTATTCGGCCCAATACAGAGAAATCTGTGATGTGATCCGCAACCATTTTTGCCTGCTGGTGGCTGATTATGCTCTTGCAGAGACGGCAAAAAAGGGTTGCAGATTCTCCTATAGGAGAAATAAATCCATAGGTAATTTAATCTCCCCTTCTCAACTAAAGAAACCGGGCTCTGCAACAGCCTCGGCATCCTCTTGGCATAGACACAAAGGTACATATAAATGCGGTTACTTGCAATGTAAGGCATGTGAACATGTTCAGGTTGGGCCTGCCTTCTCTTCGGCGGTAACAGGGGAGACCTTTGAGATCTCCTCTTGCCTTAATTGCAAATCTACCTATTGTATTTACCTACTCTGGTGTTCGACCTGTGACCTTCAGTACATAGGGTTGACCACTAGGGACGTCCACTCGAGGATACGTGAGCATTTGTCCACTATCCGAGTGGGTACAAGTACTACACCCCTTGTGACCCATTTTGTACAAAAACATGATAAAGATTGCCACTCTCTTAGATGGATGATTATAGAGAAAATACAACCCCAAAAAAGAGGGAGTGATCAATATAAAATCCTTTCAAGACAAGAAATATACTGGTTATTCAGGCTCCAGACAAAGAGACCGGTGGGGCCTGAATTCCGATTATGATTTTATTAATTATTGGTCATGAATTTTTCTATGATTAAAGTTTATCTATTCAAGTCATCTTGCCCTTTAATGCTTTATGAAGTTACCTATAACATATATCCAGTCAAATTTGTACCGGCCCTCATAACCAATAGTAGTAAGTAATATTCTATGACTACTGTCCAACTAACTAAATATATATATATGTTCTTACATTAACCATCCATTCATATAGCATTTAATATGCACGTTCATGTTCCAATTTTTGGTTTATATGAATTATAGGAAGACAACCATGCTCATTATGATATAATCACGAATATATAGTTTAATATGTATGTATAGTTCATGTACAGCTATATTGAACAACAGCTGATTTACTTTGTAATATATTTATGTATCTATATACTGTGAATTTGCATGTTAAGTTTGTGTAAAGGAATTGTACTTAAAGCGATTGTATTTTCAGGTGTTTAAAGCTAGTATTCTTTACATAAATAGATCATATTGTTAACACTGAACAAGTGTACACCTGTCTACTATGTATACCCCTGTATCTTTTAATGTTAATTATTGATTCAACCAATGAGATTGCAACAGCTGGTTTTTAAGCTGGATTGTTATTCACAATCTTAGGGACTATGAGTACGGCTCTCCAAGCCGAAACGCATCAGTCTATTTCCAGGGGTTTATCACACTCTCTAAATATGAATTTTAAATTTCATAACTAATAAAGTCATTTTTTATTTTTAAGAAAAGGTGTTTGGCGAACTGTTTCCATTTTTTGTAGTTTATCCAATTGCCACCAGTCTACACCTTTGCTGCACTGCCCACCAGAGCTGCTCTAACAAAGGGATTACTACGTGGTGTTTTACATAAAAAATTAAGTTGGATATGCACGCCATGCTACTACGGTACCCGGTATAATGTTCAAGGATCACCCGCTCCCTTATTCAAGCGATCAAGAAGTACCGGTGCACTGATTGCACAGAATTGGCGTAGGAGTACCCTACTCAGACCTATCAGCGAGGAGCATTGAGACACACCTTGTTTGTGGAAGACGCCCGGCACTGTAAGACGCTCGATCCGTGAATGGTGGACGGGTAGGAACCCAAGAGAGCATACTTGGGCCGGTGAGTGTCTATAAAGACAGGCTGAGAGCCTGTGAATATGAATTGCTTTTGTAAGGTACGATTGATAAAGGGAGACTGATCGGATGTTCGTGATAACTATAACATGGAGCTTCTTTAATATGTTTGAAGGAGAGATTGTAATTAAACACAATTAACTGTGTACTCCGTTTGGCTCACTTGTATGATTACAGTGAATGTAAGGTGTCTGAATGTACCGGGTATCAGGACTGAACAATACTCTGTACCAAAGAATTAATAATAAGGAAGTTGGTCCTCTTTAGTAGCATATTGTGTTCAGATTTTTCCCTAAAGGCTAAGGCAGTTTAGTTTAAATATTGTGTTATCTGGTGGAATTTTTCTTGGAGCAGTATATATACACAGAATCTGTAACCTTGTTGGGACTATCCTTTTTCCTTTTTGATGTCATAACATCTGCCAACTTAGGTTTCAGATCATAGATCATATCACCATACCCAGAAGGGGAGGGGATAGAGAATTATATCTAAAACAGAAGGAGGTATTTTGGATTAATAAATTAGAGACTCGGTTTCCAATTGGAATGAACAAAGAATATGACCTTTTGGTCTTCCTTTGATCCACCTCTGTTGTGACTAACAACTATATTATATATATTAGACTGATATTTTGTATTCTGTACTTTTGCTATATGCAACATTGTATAATTGATTTTATTTGCATGCACTTTTGTATTTTGTCACTAGATGGCGCATCCTCTTTTTGTCAGGTAACACTGAAATAGTATCTATGATTTTGCAGTTAAAAAGTTAATTAGTAGGTGTGGTTTGTAACCCCTATCCCTTTATTAAGGTGTGTTACCTGCATTTGTGTATTGACATGACTAAGGACTAGAGGTCCGAAATGTTGTCTTCTCTTTCATTGAAGTCTCAATAAAGATGGAAGTTTTTGCATAAGTGGTAAGTGCTGCTGTTTCTTTTGGACTGTGCCATTTCTATAGCAAATGTTGTTGCTGTTTAAACTTTTTGGTTGGACGGTTTATTTATCAGATATTGATTTGTCTAAGCATTGTTCTTTTACTTCAAGATGCTAATCATTTAATTTATGATGCTATATTTTAAATCATTTTAACTGATATTAAATCTTTGTTTTTAGCCATTTTTACTAGAAAAGTTTTATGGCTTAAATTTATGATATGGTGTTTAAATTTAGATTACTATCTTATTATTTTAGGATAGTAATTTTTAAAGGTTTTCTATTGGATTTTATTACCTCCTCTATTACTGGGGGAAAGGGAGTCTTTTCTGCCCCAAGTTAAGAAATCTAAGGGTAATTTTTTAAAATTCTTACGCCTAGATTACGAGTCTTGCGTTAGCCTTAAAAAGCAGCGTTGAGAGGTCCCAATGCTGCTTTTTAATGCCCGCTGGTATTACGAGTCTTGCAGGTACAGGTGTACCGCTCACTTTTTTTTCCGCGACTCGAGCATACCGCAAATCCACTTAAGTCAATTGTGTATCCTATCTTTTTAATGGGATTTGCCTAACGCTGGTATTACAAGTATTGGAAAAAGTGAGCGGTACACCCTCTCCTGTCAAGACTCCTACCGCATTTAAAAGTCAGTAGTTAAGAGTTTTATGGGCTAACGCCGTAACATAAAACTCTTAACTAAAGTGATAAAAAGTACACTAACACCCATAAACTACCTATTAACCCCTAAACCGAGCCCCCCCACATCGCAAACACTTAAATACATTTTTGAACCCCTAATCTGCCGACCGGACATCGCCGCCACTTCAATAAATATATTAACCCCTAAACCGCAGCACTCCCACCTCGCAAACATTAGTTAAATTGTATTAACCCCTAATCTGCTGTCCCTAACATCGCTGACACCTACCTACATTTATTAACCCCTAATCTGCCGCCCCCAACGTCGATGCAACTAAATTAAATTTATTAACCCCAAAATCTAAGTCTAACCCTAACCCTAACACCCCCTAACTTAAATATAATTTAAATAAATCGAAATAAAATTACTACAATTAAATTAATTATTCCTATTTAAAACTAAATACTTACCTATAAAATAAACCCTAAAATAGCTACAATATAACTAATAGTTACATTGTAGCCATTTTAGGATTTATTTTTATTTTACAGGCAAGTTTGTATTTATTTTAACTAGGTACAATAGTTATTAAATAGTTATTAACTATTTAATAACTTCCTAGTTAAAATAATTACAAATTTACCTGTAAAATAAACCCTTACCTAAGTTACAATTACACCTAACACTACACTATCATTAAATTAATTACTTAAACTAGCTACAATTAATTACATTTAAATGAAATAAACTAAAGTACGAAAAAAACAAACACTAAATTACAGAAAATAATAAAATAATAAAAAAAAATTAAACTAATTACACCTAATCTAATCCCCCTAATAAAATAAAAAGCCCCCCAAAATAATAAAAATCCCTACCCTATACTAAATTACAAATAGCCCTTAAAAGGGCCTTTTGCAGGGCATTGCCCCAAAGTAATCAGCTCTATTACCTGTAAAAAAAAAAAAGACAATACCCCCCCAACATTACAACCCACCACCCACACACCCAACCCTACTCTAAAACCCACCCAATCCCCCCTTAATAAAACCTAACACTACCCCCTTGAAGATCACCCTACCTTGAGACGTCTTCACCCAACTGGGCAGAAGTGGTCCTCCAGACGGCCAGAAGTCTTCATCCGATCCGGGCAGAAGAGGACCTCCAGACGGGCAGAAGTCTTCATCCAGGCGGCATCTTCTATCTTCATCCATCCGGAGCGGGTCCATCTTCAAGCTATCTGACACAGGGCATCCTCTTCCATCCGATGACTAACACTAAATGACGGTACCTTTAAGTGACGTCATCCAATATGGCGTCCCTTCAATTCCGATTGGCTGATAGAATTCTATCAGCCAATCGGAATTATGGTAGAAAAAATCATATTGGCTGATGCAATCAGCCAATAGGATTGAAGTTCAATCCTATTGGCTGATCCAATCAGCCAATAGGATTGAGCTTACATTCTATTGGCTGATTGGAACAACCTATAGAATGCGAGCTCAATCCTATTGGCTGATTGGATCAGCCAATAGGATTTTTTCTACCTTAATTCCGATTGGCTGATAGAATTCTATCAGCCAATCGGAATTGAAGGGATGTCATCTTGGATGACGTCACTTAAAGGTACCGTCACTTAGTTTTAGTCGTCGGATGGAAGAGGATGCTCCGCGTCGGATGGCTTGAAGATGGACCCGCTCTGCTCCGGATGGATGAAGATAGAAGATGCTGCCTGGATGAAGACTTCTGGCCGTCTGGAGGACCTCTTCTGCCCGGATCGGATGAAGACTTCTGGCCGTCTGGAGGACCACTTCTGCCCGGTTGGGTGAAGACGTCTCAAGGTAGGGTGATCTTCAAGGGATTAGTGTTAGGTTTTATTAACCTCTTAAGGACATATGACGGAATTTTTCCGTCATAAAACAATTGAGCAAACTGAAAGCTGTGTCCTTAAAGGGTTAAGGGGGATTGGGTGGGTTTTAGAGTAGGGTTGGGTGTGTGGGTGGTGGGTTGTAATGTTAGGAGGGGATAATGTCTTTTTTTTTTTTTACAGGTAATATAGCTGATTACTTTGGGGCAATGCCCCGCAAAAGGCCCTTTTAAGGGCTATTTGTAATTTAGTATAGGGTAGGGATTTTTATTATTTTGGGGGGCTTTTTTATTTTATTTGGGGGATTAGATTAGGTGTAATTAGTTTAATTTTTTTAAAATTATTTTATTATTTTCTGTAATTTAGTGGGGGGGTTTCATACTTTAGATAATTTTATTTAATTGTATTTAGTTTAGGTAATTCATTTAATTATAGTGTAGTGTTAGGTGTAATTGTAACTTAGGTTAGGGTTTATTTTACAGGTAAATTTGTAATTATTTTAACTAAGAAGTTATTAAATAGTTAATAACTATTTAATAACTATTGTACCTACAAACTTGCCTGTAAAATAAAAAAAAATCCTAAAATAGCTACAATGTAACTATTAGTTATATTGTAGCTATCTTAGGGTTTATTTTATAGGTAAGTATTTATTTTTAAATAGGAATAATTTAGTTAATAATAGTAATTTTATTTATATGTATTTAAATTATATTTAAGTTAGGGGGGTATTAGGGTTAGACTTAGATTTAGGGGTTAATAACTTTATTATAGTGGCGGCGGCAGATTAGGGGTTAATAAGTGTAGTTAGGTGGTGGCGATATTGGGGGCGGCAGAGTAGGGGTTAATAAATAAAAAGTAGGTGTCGGCGATGTTGGGGGCAGCAGATTAGGGGTTCATAGGAATAGTGTAGGTGGCGGCGGTGTCCGAAGCGGCAGATTAGGGGTTAATAATAAAATGCAGGTGTCGGCGATGTCGGGGGCGGCAGATTAGGGGTTAATAAGTGTAAGATTTAGGGGTGTTTAGACTTGGGGTTCATGTTAGGGTGTTAGGTGTAGATATAAATGTGTTTCCCCATAGGAATCAATAGGGCTGCGTTAGGAGCTGAACGCTGCTTTTTTGCAGGTGTTAGGTTTTTTATCAGTCGGCTCTGCCCCATTGATTCCTATGGGGAAATCGTGCACGAGCACGTTTAGCCAGCTTACCGCTACCGTAAGCAGTGCTGGTATTGAGGTGAGATGTGGAGCTAAATTCTGCTCTACACTCACCTTTTTGCGGCTAACGCCAGGTTTAAAAAAAAAACGTAATACCAGCGTTACTTTAGGTGAGCGGTGAGGGAAAACTGTGCGTTAGCCACACACACCAATACCAACAAAAACTCGTAATCTAGCATTTATTGTTTTTTCATTCCCCTAAGGCCTCTGGCTCTGTTTTTAGATTTTTTTTCTGAATTTAAATAATTCCAAGCCTTATAATTTAACTAATTTCAGCCCCTAAGATTGCATGAAAGTGCGGTCTTTTAACCAGTTCTACTGGTGTGGGGGGCAGATTGAATTTATTTCAACACATTCTGTCCAAATCAGTGGATTCAGAATATTGTTTTCTCAGGGGTATCGAATAGGTTTCAGAATAATAACTTCCCAGCTCAGGTTTTTCTGAAATGTGTTAGAGTTTTCAGGGGTGATGGTTCCAGTTCCTATGCAGGAACGGAGTTTGGGTTTCTATTCAAATCTATTCATCCTCCTAAAGAAAAAATTTGTTCAGACCAATTCTGGATCTGACATTTTTATATTGTTTTGTAAGAGCCCCAACTTTCAAGATGGTGACTATAGGGACTATTCTGCCTTTTTGTTTAGCAAGGTTCCTTCATGTTCACAATAGACTTACAGGACGCTTATTTTCTATTCTTTCAGACCACTATTGTTTTCTGAGATTCACTTTTCTAGATAAGCATTACCAATTTGTCGCTTGTCCTTTTGGGCTAGCGGCAGCTCAGAGATTCTTTTCAAAGATTCTTGGTGCCCTTCTATCTGTATCAGAGAGCAGGGTATTGCAGTGTTTTCTTATTTGGATGATATTTGGTACTAGCTTTAATCTTTTCATTCAGCAGAATCTCACTTGAAACAACTAGTGTGGTTTCTTCAAGACATGGTTGGAGGATCAATTTACAATTGTGTTTCTTGATTTCTTAGACAAGGGTCATATTTTTAGGTTTCCAGATACATTTTAGTATCTATGGTTCTTTCTCTAAAAGACTAGATAAATATTAAGTTAATTTTAGTTTGTCTAAACATTCAGTCTCTATTTTTTCCTTCAGTGGTTATGTGCATGGAAGTTTTTGGTCTCATGACTGCAGCATCAGGTGCGATCCTCTTTGCTCATTTTCATTTGGGGCCTTTATAGCTTTGCATGTTGCACCATAGGTGCATGGATTATTTTCAGTTATCACAAATGATATACTTAAATCCCAACACTTTTTTTCTCTCTGATTTGGTGGTTGGACAATCACCTTATTGTTCAGGGGGCTTCATTTGTTCATCCTACCTGGACTGTATTCTCATCAGATGCAAGTTTTTCAGGTGGGGGAGTTATCTGAGAGTCTCTGACAACACTTAGGGTTTGGAAACCTCAGGAGGCGAGGTTACCAATCAATATTTTAGAACTCTGTGCTATTTTCAGAGCTCTTCAGGCTTGGCCTCGGTTGAAGAGAGAACTTTATATTCAATTCCAGACAGACAATATCACTACAGTGGTATATGTCAATCATCATCGGGGGACTCGCAGTCCTTCAGCAATGAAAGAAGTATCTCTGATACTTTCTTGGGCGGAATCCATCTCTTGTTAAATTTCTGCGATTCATATCCCAGGAGTTGACAATTGGGAAGCAGATTATCTCAGTTGACAGACTTTACATCCGGGAGAGTGTACGTCTGTTTCAAGGAACATTTATCATCGGGTTCGGAAAACCTATATTTCATGGTGTTCCAGGATGGTTTGGATAAGGGTTTGTCTGTAAATACTTTAAAAGGACAAATTTCTGCTCTTTCTGTTTTATTTCATAGAAAGATTGCTAAACTTCCTGATATTCACTGTTCTGTTCAGGCTTTGATTCATATTAAACCTGTTATTAAATCTATTTTTCCTCCTTGGAGTCTCAATTTGGTTTTGAACATTTGAACATTTTTTTAAAATTATTTTTTATTAAGGGAAGATAGTACCGACATATGTAATACAGTTTTACATTTTTTTTCCATAAGAAAAAAGATGAACAACACAACAGTTTCAATATTGCTAAAACAAGCCCAAGTGGGAGTGGCCACAGAGGTTAGCCAACTCCGTTGGGAAATAAGTCAAACCGTCAAGTATTATGATTAGAGGGAAAAGACAGGGGATTTCTCCCCTGTCCTCAGTAATTATCCAGGGGTCGCCAAGCAAAGAGATGCTAGGATAGGTATAGTCACAACATACAATAGGTAAACATTTGCCAGTAGTTGTCATAAGGGAAATTATAAGAATTGAATAGTTTGGTGACAGCAGAACCTTTAGATTAGCATTGGATGTTGTGTTATATGAGGGGGACGAGCAAAGAAAGGAAGAAAGGGGAGAGGAGCAGGGAGGGGTAGGGGAAGAAGAAAAAAAAAATTAAGGGGAAGAATGAGGCGATCAACGATAAACGGAGTGGAGAAAGTGTGGACTGTCTTGGAGAATACAAAAGAGGCTCCTAGACTGATACCATTTTTCCCAAATTGCCCAATATTTGTCCATATGATCTATCCCCATGAAGAAGCCCTTCTCCATACTAGCTAGGTAATCAGTCAATTGAATAAGCTGGTCAGTGTTTGGGGCCTCCACCTGTTTCCAGGATCTAGCTATGTAGACCTTAACTGCGGTTAAAATGGTAAATACTAGGGCCTTTTGGGGTTTCTTGAGGCCTTGAATGCCAATGTATAGGAGTGCAATGGCCGAAGTTAAAGGTAATATCAGGCCCAGGTCAGAGAGCAGGGAGAAGGCTCATTTCCAAAGGGAGGAGATCTTAGGGCAAGTCCACCATATGTGTAAATCTGAACCAAATTGTCCACATTCTCTCCAGCAAAGTGGGGAAGCCGTTGGATAGATTTTGGCCAATTTATGGGGAGTCAAGAACCACTTCAAAAGAACCTTGAAGTAAGTCTCCAGATAAGTAGTGCAATGTATAGAGTGCTTAGTCAACAAAGTTGCGCCTTCAACATCTTGGCAAGTAATCGGCACATTCATCTCCCGTCCTCAGGCCTTAATCTGCAGGGTATATCCTCACTATAGTCATTGAGCAAGGCGAGATGGTGGTTTGTAAGCGGCTTAATTAATTTGCTCCCCATTTTCCAACATTTTTCTCAAATGGTACATTCTCTCAAGTTTGTATTAGGAAACCCCCACGCCTGACAAAAGCCTAGGAGTCTATAGCTTTCAAATGAGAGCCATCTAGGAGACAGAACTATTTGATCAGTAATTTGTTTGGCGGTAAGTAGTGTGTTTTGTTTATAAAGATCACCTATGTCTACAAAATTCCAGAGGGTCCACTCAGATATATGGATGTCTGGGAGACCAGTGAGCATCCCATGTAGACTATGGATAGGCAAGGGATGCAGAGCAATTGCCCTATGATGTCTAACTCGATGCCATGCGAGGCAATTGTCTAGAATAATACTGTTCGTATGGGACAAGTCTGTCAACCTATGTTTGGGTATCCAGATCAAATTGCTCAATTTAAGATCTCGAGGAAGAAGAGCTGCCTCAAGGAGATACCACGCTGGTGTTTCCCCATTATTGCTCCATCCCGCGATGTGGGTTAATCGGGTGGCATCATGGTAAAGATATTTGTTGGGAAAGGCTATACTTCCTTTAGAGTATGGCAATTGGAGGAAGCGATTAGCAACTCTCTGTAACTTACCATGCCACACATAATTAATAAATAGAGAATGGATTTGAGAAAGATATATTTTCGGAATTGTATAGGGAATACATCTGAATAGATATAAAATCTTGGGTAAAATAGACATTTTTAGGGTGGCAATGTGACCCATCCAAGAAATTTCTCTAAAATTCCACCTATTAAGAAGTTTCTTAATTTCCAGAATCAGCGGCTCAAAATTGCACCGAATTACTTTAGAAATATCAGGACCTATATGTATTCCCAAGTGTTTAATTAGATCAGTTTTACATTTAAAGCAAAAGCGAAACTTAAGGTTGGTTAAAGTATTCGTATCTAGGTTTATTGCTAGGGCTTCGGTTTTGAGAATATTAACTTTATAGAGGCTTAGGGTTCAGAAAAATTTTAAGGTTTTAAAGACTTTGTCTATTGAGGAGCATGGGTTGGTTAGTAAGACGGTCAGATCGTCTGCAAAGAGAGCAATTTTTTCAGAATGACCTCCTATTGTGACAACCTCTATTTTCTGGGAGAGTCTGATTTCTTGGGCCAGGGGTTCCATAGCCAGAGCAAAAATCAGGGGAGAAAGAGGACAGCCCTGGTGGGTACCATCCGTTATGGAAAAGGCTCTGTATTGGAAACCGACGCTCTTAACTGTTGCAAATGGGGCAGAGTACAGGGCCTGGACCATCATAATAAATTGTGGAGGGAAGCCAAATGAATTTAAAACCTTTCAAATATAATCCCAACTCACTCTGTCAAACGCTTTTTTAGCATCGAGTGACAGGGGCACGATGGGAGATCTCGATTTTACAGATTCAGAGAACACCTGAAGCAGTTTGCGCGTATTGTCGGGGCCTTGTCTACCATGAGTGAAACCAACTTGGTCTATCTGTATAATGGAAGGCAATAAACGGACTATCCTATTGGCAAGCATTTTGGAATAGATCTTTACATCAAGGTTGATTAACAAATATAGGTCTATAATTGGTGCAATGTAGGGGATCTTAGGGGGGGCTTAGGTATCATAATAATTGATGCCTCAAGGAATTCCCTTGAGAATTTTGCAGGCTCCTTCTTTTGAGCCTATGCATTCTTTGGATATTAAACTACTTTCTTGGAAAGTGTTATTTATTTTGGCTATCTCTTCTGCTAGAAGAGTTTCCGAATTGTCTGCTCTCTCTTGTGAGTCTCCTTATCCGATTTTCCATCAAGATAGAGCTGTTTTGCGGACTTCATTTACATTTTTGCCTAAAGTTGTGAATTCTAATAACATCAATAGGGAAATTGTTAATCCTTCTTTATGTCCTAATCCTAAGAATACTCTTGAAAGGTCTTTACATTCTTTGGATGTGGTAAGAGCTTTGAAATATTATGTTGAGGCTACTAAAGATTTCAGAAAGACTTCTAGTCTATCTGTTATTTTTTCTGGCTCTAGGAAAGGTCAGAAAGCCTCTGCCATTTCTTTGGCATCTTGGTTGAAATTTTTGATTCACAATGTTTATTTGGAGGCGGGGCAGTCTCCGCCTCAGAGAATTACAGCTCTTTCTACTAGATTAGTTGCCACTTCTTGGGCTTTTAAGAATGAAGCTTCAGTTGATCAAATTTGCAAAACAGCAACTTGGTCGTCTTTGCATACTTTTACTAAATTTTACCATTTTGATGTGTTTGTTTCTTCGGAAGCAGCCTTTGGTAGAAAGGTTCTTCAGGCAGTTGTCTCAGTTTGATTCTAATGCCTGTTGATGCAAGTTTTTCTGACATTTTAAGAAAATGTAATTTATTTATTTTTTGGATTTAATTTCTCAGCAGATTTAGCTGTTTTTATGTAATCCCTCCCTCTCTAGTGACTTGTGGACTTCCACATCTTGGGTATTATATCCCATACGTCACTAGCTCATGGGCTCTTGCCACTTACATAAAAGAAACCATAATTTATGTAAGAACTTACTTGATAAATTTATTTCTTTCATAGTGGCAAGAGTCCATGATACCCACCCTATTTTTTGTGGTTATGATTTTTTTGTATAAAGCACATTTTTTCCAGTTCCTCTTTTTTGTATGCTTTTTACTCCTTTTTTACACCTCACTTCTTGGCTATACGTTAAACTGTAGTATGAGTGAGGTGGGAGGTGTATTTATACATATATATATATATAGGGGTGGAGATGTGAAAGCTCTTAAACAGGATAACCCTTCAATGTCCAGAAAGTCACTTATTACAGATCTCAAACAGCAGGGAATCACAGCATGAATATACAATCAGTCGACAAATCCTATAAGTATCCCACTTACTAGAAAGGACCTCAATGATATGAGGTAACCTGCCACCTTTAGTGAGAGAGAGACCTCCGGTGTGTCACTGGTAGAGAAACTTCCTGGAGTGTGGAGCTTTCAGAAACAGGATGTATGTAGTCCTCTCAGGAGACAGCCAAAATTCATGCGGGCCCCAAAAATATGAGAAACAAAAACAGACTATCGTGTAATACTGTTGATTTATTAAACATAAAACACATAAAAGATAGCGATTTTGAACTCACATGTTAAATCCTCAAACAATATGAGGTATGTTAAAAACACATAGATAAGATGAACAACTGGAATTTTCGAGTCTCTTATCTGGTAAATAAGCCCAAGTTCAATGTCCTACATATAAACTTGTACTAAAGGAATATCCCATAGAAAATAGTGTGCTTCTAAACACTGTCAGTTAGAAGCTGCTGTGTAACTCAAATAAAAGCTATTGCATTGCTTTTATGTGGGGGCATAATCACAGGTAATGTTGTATAGCATGATTAACCACCAGGGTCCCAGTGAATATCAGGTCTCAGGGAGATCGGTGTTTGTAGGAGTACACTTCCAGTGTTCTTAAGGAGGACTCTGGCTGAGATCTCAGTAGCTCTGAGCTTCATGGCATCCTGAATCGGTGCAAAGGCTGAACGAATACCAGGCTGCCAAGGTTAAACCCCTACTACCTAGCTCCCTGTGCTTTCTCACCGGATTTTGACTTTTCAGAGCATTCTCAATCTTCCAGACACTTGCTTTTACTTGTTTTGTGTTCTATACCTTCTCACAGAAAAGCTGACCTCTGATCGCCCAAACCCTCTCTGGCTGGCCGAGCTCCTGGAACTACTGGCCGGCCGCGCCTCCCTGCATACCCGCTGACATTTACACCAGGTCGCTCCAGCGGCCCTTCACCCCAGAGCTCCACTCTTTTGGGGATTGGTACCACCTAGGGAAGGCAAGAGGTGAGATGATTGCCGGAAAGGGAGCTCCCTTGGGAACTGGGGTTTCGGATCCCCCCTACAACTCCTACTTCCCCTTGGCCTACCTGGTGTACGTTTGATCACCCATAACTCCGGCCCCCAGCCACGCATCACGTCGCTTTTTGAACACCATGGAAGTGCCGCCGCTCCCCCGGGATCACCCCGGAATAGCCACCTCAGGTGTTAATACACATGAAGTTTGTTGCACAAGTATCGCTTCTAAGGAGTGTCAGAAATTAGTACACATATAGTTTGTTTCATAAATTTCACTCCTAAGGAGTGTCAGGGATTATATCCTTATTTTTAAGTATAACTTATTTGATGCCTCTGATATCCTATGTAAATACATCAATAATATAGGATGTATTTAAAGTTTAAATATCCTTATTGAAAGCAGAGGTTTAGGTCTTGATAATATATAGTGTTATCGTGTATAAAAAAACAAAGGATTCACGTTTCAAATCAATTGCTGTATTAATACCCCCTTAGGATTTATTAGTCTCAATGACTTAGTTTTATATACTGCATCATTATATGAGTAAAATACTGTGATATTTATTTCTCTAGGTTGTCAGACGCATTATCGCATCATGTGCTATTATTAATAGTAAGGGGCTAGTTGTAAATCTTCCAAAATATGGTATAATTCAGTTTAGAAGTCTATTTTATGGTGTAGTATAGTCACGTGCTATGTAGCCCAAAGATATTTAATTTAGGATCATGTGTGGGTATATAAGGTCGTTATTCAACCTTTCAACATTATCCCAGATAGTATATATGTTTGTATTAAAGTTTGCAAATTCCCTTGTGTCGCTGTTTGAAATTTAACTATGTGCTTCGACTGTACAGTTCAATCTGTTACTGCCACAATAGTAACTAAATTAGTTTAGGATGTTACATTGTATCATTCACATCCTCTAATTGTTTATAATATGCACTCTCTCAAACTTCTCAAACTTCTCAAACTCCACTTTTCCTCTTTCTGACCACCATCTCCTTACCTGCAACATATCATCCCTTCCTACAACTCTCCCACCTTCTACTCCTCACACCAAACTTCACAGAAGCATTAGGTCTTTAGATCAGCAACAACTTGCTAATTCCCTTAAACCGCTCCTCTCATCCTTCTCCTCCTTTTCCTGCCCTGAACAATCTATCTGCCACTATAATTCCACCCTTATATCCGTCCTTGACAATCTCGCCCCTCTTACCACTGCCCGGAAATCACATACTCATCCCCAGCCCTGGCATACTCCTCTGACACGGTACCTACGCAGATGTTCCTGTACTGCTGAACGGCATTGGAGAAAATCACGGAGTTCAGCTGATTTTCTTCATTACAAATTCATCTTGAACTCCTACTACTCTGCCCTTAATCTCCACAAGCAACACTACTTCTCTACTCTTATCTCTAATCTTTCCTCAAACCCAAAACGTCTGTTCTCCACTTTCAATACTCTCCTCCGCCCTCCCCCACTTCCTAATACAACCTCTCTGTCAGCTCAAGACTTTGCCAGTCACTTCATTAACAAAATTGACTCCATCAGACATGAAATCAGCTCTCAACACAATTCCATTCTCTCCCCCCCTCAAACACTCTCACTCAACCACAACCCTCATAACCTGAAACTTAGTTCATTCTCCCCTGTTACTGAGGAAGAAGTTTCAGCACTTATACTGCGCTCTCACCTCACTACCTGTCCCCTTGACCCTATCCCATCACAGCTGCTCCCCTCTCTCTCTGCTACCCTTACCACTATACTAACACACATTTTCAACCTCTCCCTCAGCACTGGTACATTTCCCTCATCTATGAAACATGCACTGGTCACACCTATCCTCAAAAAACCTTCCCTTGATCCTACCTCCCCATCCAACTACCGCCCTATTTCCCTCCTCCCTCTTGCTTCAAAGCTTCTCGAAAAACTAGTATATGCACGCCTATCCAATTTCCTTACGTTAAACTCCCTTCTTGACCCACTGCAATCTGGATTTCGTCCCTATCACTCCACAGAGACAGCTATTGTTAAGGTCACCAATGACCTACTTACAGCTAAATCAAAAGGCCACTTCTCTCTGCTTATCCTCCTTGATCTGTCCGCAGCCTTTGACACTGTCGACCACCCTCTTTTGCTCCAAACCCTCCAATCCTTCGGCATCTGTGACACAGCCCTTTCGTGGCTCTCTTCCTACCTGTCAAACCGTACCTTCAGTGTAGCCTTCTCTGGGGCCTCACCACTTTCTGTCGGAGTACCGCAAGGCTCTGTCCTCGGTTCCCTTCTCTTCTCAATCTATACGTCATCACTAGGTTCCCTAATTAAGTCCCACGGTTTCCAATATCATTTGTATGCCGATGACACCCAAATCTACTTATCTGCACCAGAACTATCTCCTTCTGTGCTAACCCGTGTCACTAACTGTCTTTCTCACATCTCTTCCTGGATGTCCTCTCACTACCTCAAGCTAAATCTCTCCAAAACTGAGCTCCTCATTTTCCCCCCTTCTTCCAAAATCTCCACCCCCAATATCTCTATAACTGTCGAGAACTCCATCATTACCCCTACCCCGCATGCCCGATGTCTCGGGGTCACATTTGACTCAGATCTTTCCTTCACTCCTCACATTCAGTCCTTGGCTACAGCCTGCCACTTTAAAAACATCTCTAAAATTAGACACTTCCTTACACAAGACACAACTAAGATTTTAATCCACTCTCTCATTCTTTCCCGCCTTGATTACTGCAACTCTGTCCTCTCTGGTCTCCCCACCTGCCGCCTAGCTCCTTTACAATCCATAATGAAAGCCTCTGCCAGACTCATCTTCCTTACACGTCGCTCTTCATCTGCTGCGCCTCTCTGCCAATCCCTTCACTGGCTTCCTCTTGCCTCTAGGATGAAACACAAAACTCTCACTCTTACATACAAAGCCCTCAACTGCACTGCTCCTCCCTACATCTCAGACCTTGTCTCCAGATACTCTCCCTCCCGTCCCCTTCGCTCTGCTCATGACCTCCTACTCTCCTCCTCTCTTGTCACCTCATCACACTCCCGTTTACAGGACTTCTCCAGACTGGCTCCCATCTTGTGGAACTCTCTGCCTCGCTCCACAAGACTCTCTTCTAGTTTTAAAAGCTTCAAGTGCTCCCTAAAGACTCTACTGTTCAGGGACGCATACAACCTACGCTAACCTTTCCTAATACCAGTTCCTCTACTCCACTGCAATCCCCTGAACCCTCTTAGCATGTAAGCCTAAAAGTCCAGCTGTTTGTAGATCACCTTCTTAAGAGCTGACTACAACAGTGCAACTCTTGGCAGGGCCCTCTACCCTATAATTGTTTTGTTGTACTCCCCCTTTGTTTATAGCGCTGCGGAATCTGTTGGCGCTCTACAAATAACCGATAATAATAATCCAGATTGGCCAATAGCCACAACAATTTGAGTCCTCAGTTCTAGGCTTCAAATATCGGTAGTCTTACATTGGATTAAATAGAGTTCTATCTAGCATTTTAAATTAAAAAACGTCCTCCACACTGCTCTGACATGTTTCGCCCTTACCGGGCTTTCTCAAAGGCAGCGAGCGGCCCGGTGTTTGCATATTTGGCCGTTCCGGTAACCGGAAGTACCGCCTCCTTAGATTAAGCATTGGATTATGTAGCTGTCACTCACATCTCACATCTCAATCTAAAGGTAGTATATACCTGATGTTGTCTTCTTATTAATATGCGTAGCGGAATCATAGAATAATTACTCATGTTGTATTATGGTGTTAGTAATTCATGATAGAGATGATCTTAACAATCTAGAGACTGCCTGGATACTAAGTTTACTGATCCAATTCATACGTTTTTTGTATCCCAAATTAACAGGAAGAACACTGTTTGATCTCTTTGTAACATTATGTCATGGCTTTTATTGAACAATAAATCTTTTCCATTAGTTCAATCTTATTGTTTGAATTGTGTGTTTGCCCATGTATATTTGTACATATCTTGCTACCACAATAATATTGTGTTTTTATCATTCTTGTTGAGCATGTAGTTCAATATTTTTTGTCTGTACATTATATATTATTAATTTACATGATCGTTAGTTTATCAAATAACACTATTCTTTATTGTCATATAAGTAATAATGAGTTGATTAGTTCATATGTTAAATTGTGAAATTCACCAAATTATAGCTCTAGCATTAATATTATCTGACTAGTGAGTTTGTGATACATGTGTGAAGATTATATGGAAAAAAATTTTTTGTGAAAAACATTTTTTTGTTTTTAGTGAATAAAAATATAATAAAAATTATATAATAAAAAAATATAATAAAAAAATGAAATGAAGTAAAAATGTTAAAAGGTTGCAATGTTAAATAATAATCTATACAAGTGAATACAAAATTCAAATTTGTTGGTTCATGTTGAGGTAAATTAATATTCCTCAGTGTAAGTAGTTCTTTTATACATAGTGAATTCAATTCTTTCCTAAAGATTGGTGTTCATGAATATGGTGCTTCATCCGATTGTGTACAATCCTGATGTGCAAAATAAATTAGGTGTCATCTGAAGAGAAAATCAAGTGTTATTAACTTGGTGTAATTGTGTATTGGGTTCCCTCTCTGATTTTCTTTTTTTCTTTTTAAAGGGGTTGTGTATTTAACATACTCAATTTTTAAACGGTGTTGGGATGCGTTTTTACATTAAGGATTACTTGTAAATTTCTTTATTTCCTATGGATGTTTATTATAGAAAGATATAGTAATTGTTTTGTTCATTCATGCCCTTGGGGCAAACAGTGTTGAGTAGGTAAATCCATCTACTCTCTGCCTTTTCCAGATCGCCTCCCCTTATTCCTAGACTAATTTTTTCTATACCCCAGCATTGTAATTCCTCTTGGTTGGAATTGTGGTGTTGCAAGAAGTGCATAGCAACACTCGTCAGCGTTCTACCTTTTTCTAGGTCTTTTGTAGCATTCTTAATGTTTCTCAGATGTTCCATTAACCTAGTCCTTAACTTGCGTGATGTCATTCCAACGTATAATAAATCACAGCTGCAGCATAGTGCATAAATCACTCCTTCGGTGTTGCAACTGATATACCTTTTGATAGTATGCCTTTTTCCAAATTTATCAGTTACTGCAGTCATAGGTATCATATGTTGGCATGTGCTGCACATCTATGTGAGCCAGGTCTAAAAGCTGATTTGGTTTTCTTGGTTTGGAAATGACTATTGCTGACCAAATCTTTTATGTTTTTTGCTCGTCTGAATCCAATAGCTGGTTTCTCTCCCAATTGAGACTTGAGTACTGGATCAGTCAATAGTATGTTCCAATGCTTGTTAATAACTCTCACTATTTCTGGAGTTTGATCACTATAAGTGAGAATTAATCTAGGAGTTTGTGATTCTGTTTTGGTTTTCTTATATAGTAATTCTCTCTGATTGGTGTGTAATGCTCTGTATCTTGCTTCTTTGATTTTCCTTTTACTATAACCTCATTGAATTAGTCTGTCTGTTAATTCCTGCGCTCTAACTTTAAATGTTTGTTCATCCGAGCAGTTTCTTTGAATCCTGAGGAATTCGCCGTCAGGTAGACTTTTGATGGTACCTGGTGCATGTCCACTGGTCTTATGCAGTAAGCTGTTTGTTGCAGTTGCCTTTATATAGAGGTCTGTTTTAATATTACCTTGAACATCTTTGTAAATTGTGACATCTAGAAAATGTATTTTCATCTGGTTCGCCTCATATGTGAGTTTGATATTTAAGTTGTTATTATTCAGTTGATTTAGAAATTCTTCGAGTTTCTCACGGTTGCCTTCCCAGATGAAAAAGATGTCATCGATGAAACGTAGCTATAATGGGATATCATTAGTGTATTCTGTATTTGCATCAGTAAAGACATGTTCTGCCTCTATTTAGAAGGTATATAGATTGATTGGCAAGCAATATGTACACTAATGTTCTTGAAATTTGTTATATAAACATGTAATGTATCTTTTTGGCTCATATTGGTTGTATGCCTGGAAACAAATTTTATTTATATTTTTTGCTGACATATATTGTTTGTTTGCCTTAAATTGAACCTCAATTATAATTATAATATTAAAAAAAAGTATGTCAAAGAAATTAATATTGAAAAATATTGGGCGGCAAACCGGATTTACCACACGGCTATTGGCTAAGAGGTGAAAACGTCACCTCTTAGCAAAAATATTTTTTTTTTACGCGGGCTGCCGTAGCAGCTAAGAACGGCGAACGGTTGAAATGAATAAAGGCACTTTCTGCATGAAGTATCTTATACTTCATGAATGAAAGTGCCCTTAATTTGTTTCAACAGTCAACCCTAGTGTTTCAAAAACGCTATGGTTGACTTTCACTTTAAGAGTCAGCACTAATTGCCTGAAATGCAAGTCTGTCAAAAGATCTGAGATAAGGAGGCAGTCTGCAGAAGCTTAGATACAAGATAATTACAGAGGTAAAAAGTATATTACTATAACAGTGTTGGTTATGCAAAACTGGGGAATGGTAAATAAAGGGATTATCTATCTTTTTAAACAATAACATTTTTGGTGTTTACTATCCCTTTAATAAAGAGAGTGCATTCAGGAGAGGGTGCAGTTACTAGTGCTGTTCTTTATTTCCAGGGACCTGTTTATTTATATTTACCAGTGATATCAGCCAAGGGCTGCATGGAAAGGTATGTTTGCAGTTAATACAAAAATTCAAAGTTCAACATAACAAAGTTCAAAATTATGCATATAGGAAAGAAACATCCAAAGGTTAATTGGAATATTTAAAATTTGGTAAAAAAATAGTATTTCATCAAGTAAGGACAGTAAAATAATTGGTTGTATAGAGATGGTTGCAGCAGAAATAGTACGTTTCTTATGCCACATTACAGATCACTAGTTAGAGTTCATCTTGAGTATTATATGTGTTTTGGAGGTCATATATCCAGAAGGCTATAAATAATCTGAAATCTTTTCAAAGAAGGGCTACTAAAATGGTACATAGTCTAAAAAAATAAAACTTACAAAGAAAGATTCAATGACCCAAATATGTAAAGCTTAGATGAGAAAAAAGCAACCCCAGAACAAGGGGTCATGATCTCAAGATGAAGGGTAGTAGGTTCAGGAGTAATTTACAGAAGCATTTCTGCACAGTAAGGGTGGTTGGTTCATTAAATAAACTGCCCCTGGAGGACTGGCATAAGCATTAGAATATTCAACTAATTAATCATTTATAGGTAGTATGGACTGACCTAGGCCTATCATTCTTATTTGCTATCAAAATCTATGCTTCTATGGTTGGGTTTAAATTATTGTGAACTGGGAGTTGGGGGATATAATTTCATTCTTGGACACAGGCAGCACAATGTCTCTACCTGGTCTTGTATATCACCCCATCAGACCTCAAAGCATGCCACTTCCTGGTATCCCCTGTTAGCCATATGTCCATATCAAACTTTAGATTAGACTCAGTCAGTAAAATATCCAATATTCTTTTCATATAGCTAATTAACAACCAGTTAAAATGCCAGAGTATCATGTTATATACTGGACACCTGGCATTCCTGTTAACAATCATTTTAATTTCGGTTGTAGCAAAATTTATATATGAAATTAAGATTAATTTTGTAACAATCTGTTGTTAGTGTACAGGGAAAACATTATAGACATACCTTAAACCAATTATTTGTCCTGCAAGGATTCCTAAAGTTAGAAAAATATTAATTCCCACAGATGTGAAGCCTCTTATGTGCTTTGGGGCAATTTCACCAAGATACAATGGCTGTACACAAATACCAATACCTGCAAATAAATCAAATATTTAAATCATGAAAAATTAACAAAATACGGTTAAATCATAAGATCAATAGCTAATTTTTTATTATTGTTTACCCCTCTTTATGTCAGTTATATACACACACAAATCCCAATCACAACAAATGCCCCTGCAGCTCTGTTATGCCAGTTTTGATTATACACACTAGACCACAGAGCAGGGCAATGCCCCCTTCACCCCATTTATAGCTGTCACCAGACTTGGGGGGGCAGTCTACATATTCAGTCTGACCACAGTCTGCAACCACATTAATTATTGAGAAACAGTCTCTCCTGTCCATACAGATGCGTGAAGTTATAGTTCAATTGTCCTATATGAGTAACCCACCCTCACACATAGGGCCTCATCTTTCAGTATAGTGTTCTATCACTAACTGATTTTTGTAGAAACCATTCAGAATTATAATATTTATTATCATTTCATTAAATTACTAATAGCTGATAATGGTCATGATATCCCAATCAAACACAACCAATGCTAAGAAAGAATATTTGTATCTCATGTAAATCTTACAGATTCATTATTCTAGATTATGTAAGGGAATTTATGTTGTGCTATTAGAATTCTCAAGTGTTTGCAAGTGATAGTGAGTATGGGGGTGTTTTCAAAACATTTGTACAATTACTGTTGAAAATCTTATGTAGAAATAATACAATATTTTTTATTTCTTTTATTTACAACAGTTTCATCAAAGGGACATACTGTATATGTCATTTATACATGATTCTGACAAAATGTACAAAAAAAAAAAATCACATTTACTTTAATTAGTAAATGTATTTGGTATCTTTTGGGGAAAGGTAGTTTCTTTCCACAACAGCATATTTAGATACAGTAGGTAAAAGAGATTGCCCCTTGTGACAGTGTGTTTGATATAAATTAGACTGACCCTTTCCAAAAACTAAACATCATTTCACCAAACAACTAACAATCAAAAAACATCAAATACTCTCTTCTTTCTTCATAACAACACTCCTAATAATATAGAATAATCATAATAATAATACTAATCATAATAATAAAAAAAACTGAATAAAACATTTAATAATAAATGGCAATCTGCCTTACCTTGTATGCTATGATATACATACTGAGACATTTTAAATAACCTCATGCAAATGAATGCTAAAACATACCTGCATTAACTCCTATAAAGAATCTCCCAGCTATCATAAATTCAAATAATCCAGTTGGATATGATATGCCCATCAAAACAGCAGCAAAAATGGCCAAAATATTATTTAAAAGAAGAGTCTGTTTTCTGCAATAAATAAGAGAAAATAAAAGTTTAGTTAATTTACGGAATTTTAATATTTTTTTCTCTTGTTAAGTGTGTTCAGTCCACAGGTCATCCATTACTTATGGAATATATTCTCTCCCCAACAGGAAATTGCAAGAGGATCACCCAAGCAGAGCTGCTACATAGCTCCTCTCCTCACATGTCATATTCAGTCATTCTCTTGCAACCTAATAGATAGGATGTTGTGAGAGGTCTGTGGTGTTTTTATACTTAGTTTATTCTTCGATCAAAAGTTTGTTATTTTAAAATGACACTGGAGTGTGTTGTTTATTCTCAGGCAGTATTTGGAAGAAGACTCTGCAAGCGTTTTCTATGATCTTAGCGGCAGTAACTAAGATCCACTGGCTGTTCCCGCATATTCTGAGGAGTGGGGTAACTTTCAGAAAGGGAATGGCGTGCGGGAAACCCTGCAAACGAGGTATGTGCAGTAAATTATTTTTCTAAGGAATGGAATTGACTAAGAAAATACTGCTGATACCGATGTAATGTAAGTAAAAGCCTTTAATACAGTGAGAGCGACTGTTAGCAGGCTGGTTTAAATATATACAGTAAAGTAATTTTCTAAGGAATGGAATTGACTGAGAAAATGCTATTAATACTGAAGTGATGTTATAAGCCTTAAATGCAGTAGGAAGACTGGTATCAGGCTTATCAATAGAGATACATGCTCCTTAAAAAAGGGATGTTTAAAACGATTCTGCTGGCATGTTTAATCGTTTTGTGAGGTACATTGGTGATAAAACTTGTTGGGGCATAAAATTTTTCCACATGGCTGACAATATTTCTGCATAGAAACAGTTAACTGAAACTCCCAATATTGTAATATTGAGTAGGAGGGGCCTATTTTAGCGCTCTTTTGACGCAGTAAAAGTTCAGGCTCTGTCTTCCTGCTTCATTCTGCTTGACACGGGTCGTCTCCAGACAGCTTAAGGGACTTCAAAAGTCATTTTGAGGGAGGTAATCAGTCACAGCAGACCTGTGACAGTGGTTTTTTGACTGTATTAAAAAACGTTTTATTGCTTATAAAAACCGTTTGGGTTTTAAGGGGTTAATTATCCATTGGCAAATGGGTGCAATGCTCTGCTAACTTAATACATTTACTGTGAAAATTTGATTGCTATAACTCATTGTTATTTCAACTGTGACAGTTTTCTGTGCTTCTTAAAGGCACAGTAGCGTTTTTCTTTATTACTTGTAAAATTATTTACAGTGTTTTCCAAGTCTGCTAGTCTTATTGCTAGTCTGTTTAAACATGTCTGACACAGATGAATCTGTTTGTTCACTATGTTTAAAGGCCACTGTGGAGCCCCACAGAAACATGTGTACCAAATGTATTGATTTCACTTTAAATAATAAAGGTCAGTCTTTATCTATAAAGGAATTATCACCAGACAAAGAGGGGGAAGTTATGCCGACTAACTCTCCTCACGTGTCAGTACCTTCGCCTCCCGCTCAGGAGGCGCGTGATATTGTGGCGCCAAGTGCATCAGGGACGGCCATACAAATCACATTGCAAGACATGGCTAATATTATGAATAATACCCTGACAGAAGTATTATCTAAATTGCCAGAATTAAGAGACAAGCGCGATCGCTCTGGGGTAAGATTAGAGCGCGCTGGTGTTTCGAGAGCCATGTCCGATACTGCGTCACAGTTTGCAGAACATGAGGACGGAGAGCTTCATTCTGTAGGTGACGGATCTGATCCAGGGAAACCGGATTCAGAGATCTCTAATTTTAAATTTAAGCTTGAGAACCTCCGTGTATTGCTAGGGGAGGTTTTAGCGGCTCTGAATGACTGTAATACAGTTGCGATTCCAGAGAAATTATGTAGGCTGGATAGATACTATGCAGTACCGGTGTGTACCGACGTTTTTCCTATACCTAAAAGGCTTACAGAAATTATTAGCAAGGAGTGGGATAGACCTGGTGTGCCCTTTTCCCCACCTCCTGTATTTAGAAAAATGTTTCCAATAGACGCCACTACACGGGACTTATGGCAGACGGTCCCTAAGGTGGAGGGAGCAGTTTCTACTTTAGCTAAGCGTACCACTATCCCGGTGGAAGATAGTTGTGCTTTTTCGGATCCAATGGATAAAAAATTGGAGGGTTACCTTAAGAAAATGTTTGTTCAACAAGGTTTTATCTTACAGCCCCTTGCATGCATTGTGCTTGTCACTGCTGCTGCGGCATTTTGGTTTGAGTCTCTAGAAGAGGCCATCCACTGAGCTCCATTGGATGAAATTATGGATAAGCTTAAAGCACTTCAGCTAGCTAATGCATTTGTTTCGGATGTCATTGTACATCTAACTAAACTAATGGCTAAGAATTCCGGTTTTGCCATTCAGGCGCGCAGAGCGTTATGGCTTAAATCCTGGTCAGCTGATGTGACTTCTAAATCTAAATTACTTAATATTCCTTTCAAGGGGCAAACCTTATTCGGGCCCGGCTTGAAAGAAATTATCGCTGACATTACGGGAGGTAAGGGTCATACCCTTCCTCAGGACAAGGCCAAATCAAAGGCCAAACAGTCTAATTTTCATGCCTTTCGAAACTTCAAGGCAGGAGCAACGTCAACTTCCTCCGCTCCAAAACAGGAAGGAACCGTTGCTCGTTACAGACAGGCCTGGAAAACTAACCAGCCCTGGAACAAGGGCAAGCAGGCCAGAAAACCTGCTTCTGCCCCTAAGACAGCATGAAGGGATGGCCCCCTATCCGGAAACGGATCTAGTGGGGGGCAGACTTTCTCTCTTCGCCCAGGCGTGGGCAAGAGATGTAGAGGATCCCTGGGCGTTGGAGATCATTTCTCAGGGATATCTTCTGGACTTCAAGACTTCTCCTCCTCTAGGGAGATTTCATCTTTCAAGGTTATCAGAAAACCAAATAAAGAAAGAGGCATTCCTATGTTGCGTACAAGACCTCCTAGTAATGGGAGTGATCCACCCAGTTCCGCGGACGGAACAAGGACAGGGATTTTATTCAAATCTGTTCGTGGTTCCCAAGAAAGAGGGTACCTTCAGGCCAATTTTGGACCTAAAGATTTTAAACAAATTCCTAAGAGTTCCATCATTCAAAATGGAAACTATTCGGACTATCCTACCCATGATCCAAGAGGGTCAGTACATGACCACGGTGGATTTAAAGGATGCCTACCTTCACATACCGATTCACAAAGATCATCATCGGTTCCTCAGATTTGCCTTCCTAGACAGGCATTACCAGTTTGTAGCTCTTCCCTTCGGGTTGTCTACGGCCCCGAGAATCTTTACAAAGGTGCTGGGCTCTCTTCTGGCGGTTCTAAGACAGCGAGGCATAGCGGTGGCTCCGTATCTAGACGACATCCTGATACAGGCGACAAGCTTGCAAATTGCCAAGTCTCATACAGAGATAGTTCTGGCATTTCTAAGGTCGCATGGGTGGAAGGTGAACGCGGAAAAGAGTTCTCTATCACCACGCACAAGAGTCTCCTTCCTAGGGACTCTGATAGATTCTGTAAAAATGAAAATTTACCTGACGGAGGCCAGGTTATCAAAACTCTTAGATGCTTGCCGGGTCCTTCATTCCATTCCACACCCGTCAGTGGCTCAGTGCATGGAAGTAATCGGCTTAATGGTAGCGGCAATGGACATAGTGCCATTTGCGCGCCTGCATCTCAGACCGCTGCAGTTGTGCATGCTAAGTCAGTGGAATGGGTATTACGCAGATTTGTCCCCTCTACTAAATCTGGATCAAGAGACCAGAGATTCTCTTCTCTGGTAGTTATCTCGGGTCCATCTGTCCAGGGGCATGACTTTTCGCAGGCCAGATTGGACGATTGTGACAACAGATGCCAGCCTCCTAGGCTGGGGCGCAATCTGGAATTCCCTGAAGGCTCAGGGATCCTGGACTCAGGAGGAGAAACTCCTCCCAATAAATATTCTGGAGCTAAGGGCAATATTCAACGCTCTTCTAGCTTGGCCTCAGCTAGCAACACTGAGGTTCATCAGATTTCAGTCGGACAACATCACGACTGTGGCTTATATCAACCATCAAGGGGGAACCAGGAGCTCCCTAGCGATGTTGGAAGTCTCAAAGATAATTCGCTGGGCAGAGTCTCACTCTTGCCACTTGTCAGCGATCCACATCCCAGGAGTGGAGAACTGGGAGGCGGACTTTCTAAGTCGTCAGACTTTTCATCCGGGGGAGTGGGAACTCCATCCGGAGGTCTTTGCTCAACTGGTCCATCGTTGGGGCAAACCAGATCTGGATCTCATGGCGTCTCGCCAGAATGCCTAACTTCCTCTTTACGGTTCGAGGTCCAGGGACCCGGGAGCGAAGCTGATAGATGCTCTAGCAGCTCCTTGGTTCTTCAGCATGGCTTATTTGTTTCCACCGTTTCCTCTGCTCCCTCGACTGATTGCCAAGATCAAACAGGAGAGAGCATCAGTGATTCTGATAGCGCCTGCGTGGCCACGCAGGACCTGGTATGCAGACCTAGTGGTCATGTCGTCCTGTCCTCCATGGACTCTACCTTTGAGGAAAGACCTTCTAATACAAGGTCCTTTCAATCATCCAAATCTAATTTCTCTGAGACTGACTGCGTGGAGATTGAACGCTTGATCCTATCAAAGCATGGTTTCTCCGAGTCAGTTATTGATACTTTGATACAGGCACGAAAGCCTGTTACCAGAAAAATCTACCATAAGACATGGCGTAAATACCTGTATTGCTGCGAATCCAAGAGTTACTCGTGGAATAAGGTTAGGATTCCAAGGATATTGTCTTTTCTCCAAGAGGGTTTGGAAAAAGGCTTATCAGCTAGTTCTTTAAAGGGACAGATTTCTGCTCTGTCTATTCTTTTGCACAAGCGTCTGGCAGAAGTTCCAGACGTCCAGGCCTTTTGTCAAGCGTTAGCTAGGATTAAGCCTGTGTTTAAAACTGTTGCTCCTCCGTGGAGCTTAAACTTGGTTCTTAAAGTTCTTCAAGGAGTTCCGTTTGAACCCCTTCATTCCGTTGATATTAAACTTTTATCTTGGAAAGTTCTATTTTTGATGGCTATTTCCTCGGCTCGAAGAGTCTCGGAATTGTCTGCCTTACACTGTGATTCTCCTTATCTGATTTTCCATTCAGACAAGGTAGTTCTGCGTACTAAACCTGGGTTTTTACCTAAGGTAATCTCTAACAGGAATATCAATCAGGAGATTGTTGTTCCGTCATTATGTCCTAATCCTTCTTCAAGGAAGGAACGACTTTTGCATAATCTGGATGTAGTCCGTGCCCTGAAATTCTATTTACAGGCAACTAAAGATTTTCGTCAAACTTCTTCCCTGTTTGTCGTTTACTCTGGACAGAGGAGAGGTCAAAAAGCTTTGGCAACCTCTCTCTCCTTTTGGCTTCGTAGCATAATACGTTTAGCCTATGAGACTGCTGGACAGCAGCCCCCTGAAAGAATTACAGATCATTCCACTAAAGCTGTGGCTTCCACCTGGGCCTTTAAGAATGAGGCCTCTGTTGAACAGATTTGCAAGGCTGCGACTTGGTCTTCGCTTCACACTTTTTCAAAATTTTACAAATTTGACACTTTTGCTTCTTCGGAGGCTGTTTTTGGGAGAAAGGTTCTACAGGCAGTGTTTCCTTCCGTTTAAGTGCCTGCCTTGTCCCTCCCATCATCCGTGTACTTGGCTTTGGTATTGGTATCCCATAAGTAATGGATGACCCGTGGACTGAACACACTTAACAAGAGAAAACATAATTTATGCTTACCTGATAAATTTATTTCTCTTGTAGTGTGTTCAGTCCACGGCCCGCCCTGTCTTTTTAAGGCAGATCTAAATTTTATTTAATACTTCAGTCACCACTGCACCCTATGGTTCCTCCTTTCTCGTCTTGTTTTGGTCGAATGACTGAATATGACATGTGAGGGGAGGAGCTATGTAGCAGCTCTGCTTGGGTGATCCTCTTGCAATTTCCTGTTGGGGAGAGAATATATTCCATAAGTAATGGATGACCCGTGGACTGAACACACTACAAGAGAAATACATTTATCAGGTAAGCATAAATTATGTTTTTTTGCCCAATAAACAGAGATTATATTAGAATAGTATTAATTTCTGTAATGAGTGTAATCTGTTAACGGCATAGATTGAATAATGCTCTTCTGTGATATCCTTTAGCATTCTTTAATAATAACAAGCATTTAATACATTACCTAGAGATTATTGAATGGAGTTAATCTCTTACTAAGAATATAGCCACATTCAGATGCAGCTTTATTTAGTACTCCTGCTCAAGTGTAAACACTGCTAGAAGTAATATTTTTGTGCACATATTACAAGCTGAAAGTAAAACTTCTGTGTGTGACGCGTGCTATCTTTAGGAGTTTGCTATTGCACTAAATTCTTTGCCCCCTCAATTTTAATGGTGAGCACAGAAGAAAAAAACATTTATAGCTTGCACACTAACCTGACATGAGTTATTAATATTTCACATGCCAATGTTCTTCACATACAGGAAAATCTTATTTTTATTTAAATAGGTATTTCTATATGTCAGTATATGGGTTATAATTAAATATATTTCATAATTTCTCTTTAAAACAAACTCCCAATTAAATGCATGTACGAAACAATTAAAATCAATATTTTATTCCTAAATTCTTTATATTAGTTAAAGTTATAAACACATTGAATTATATTTATAGAAACCAGATATGAATCAAACTATACAAGCTTAAACTGTTACAATAAAATACCAGAGTATGGATCACTAACTTTAACAGTGCTTAGTTGAACAATATAACAAGCTTGCTTTAACAGCCAATTTCTCTGAGCTGAAATAAACTCTTTTTAGCAACAATTAAGGCAAGTTCTAAAATATATATAGTTGCCAATAACTTGATGCACACCAGAGAGATTTACTTACAATAATAGGCCTGACTAAACAATATGAAATACAAAGGACCTTTGTCTAGCAAATTATTTAGCAAAAAAAAAAATACCCAGGACTATGAATATGAGTTTAAAATACAAAGTATGCTCTTTAAATTTACTAGCTGTAATCTAACTATAGCCGTAGATTTAAATATTATATATACTTAACAGTTTCTTATACTTTACCCAAATAAGCATATGATTATTCAGTTTCCAGAATTTCTTGTGGGTATCTATGGAGGGTTTACTCACAATGTGTAAAGGTATAGGGGCCTATCTATCAAGCTCCAAATGGAGCTTGATGCCCCGTGTTTCTGGCAAGCCTGCAGGCTTGCCAGAAACAGCAGTTATGAAGCAGCGGTCCATAACCCTGTCCACCTGCTCTGAGCAGGCGGACAGACATCACCGGAATTCAACCCGATCGAGTACGATCGGGTTGATTGACACCACCCGAGTCTGCAGGGGGCGGCATTGCACCAGCAGCTCTTGTGAGCTGCTGGTGCAATGCTGAATACGGAGAGCATATTGCTCTCCGCATTCAGCGAGGTCTTACGGACCTGATCCGTACTGTCGGATCAGGTCCGCAAAACTTTTGTTAAATAGAGGCCATAGACCTCAAGAATTGTTAATCTTTCTTTGTTCAAGAAAGTGTCCCCAAAAATGGCAGAGACTATACTTGGCACCAAAAAATGTATGTTTCTCTCCAAAAGTTAATGATTCTTTGAGTCTATCTGTATCCTCCTCTACTGTGTGTGACACCCTTTATTTTAATCATTCACACAAGATTTTGATAGGTCCTTACCGGTGCTTGTCTCAGATTCACCCTCAGATCCGAACATCTCATAGGTTATTTTGGGAAATCCCTCCCTGAGTAGCCAAATGCCTTTTGGTTGTAATACCATTTTTTAACTATAGGTGGCAGCAGATAGCCAGAAATGCAGTTTTACCATCAATGCTGCTACAGTTTAATATAGATTCATATATATTTTTAAAATGTATTATATTTTCTAGTATTAATAAGCCACATGTTCCATGTGTAGTGGACCATGTCACACCACTCATTCTGAGCATTTCAAGACCAGATATGATATATTTCTCATAATACAAAGTAATTCTTATACATTTAAAATATATGGGTATTTAAAAGGATTTTAATACTTTTAGCATGGATCCAATTAATATCTCAGCCATCATCTTAACATCACATACATACCTTGAGATCAGCAATCATATGTGGTTTCATATTTATTACTATCCCATATAAATATTTCATATCTGCATATTTCTTGCTGAGTGTATAAAACACATAACACTTTTTAAAACAAAAACCACATATGTACTTATTAGATGCATGAAAAATATAAGAATATGTTATCCATTAAATTTATTACAAACCTGAAATGCATTTCTCAGATCCATGGAATTATACACTTTTATACAGGATTGAAAACCATACAAGTTGTACTTTTAAAAATGAATTTCAGTTACAATGCAATATATGTTTCTGCTTGGCTCTGTACAGCTGTATATCTAACATAACAGGGGTAATCAGCTCTTGCTAGTTTTCCCATTTGAGATGTATGTCTGAGCTTTGTGCATTCAAACACTAGTTACTGGACCAATAAAATCAATTTGGATATCTGACCATGGCATTACCATCCCCCTTTTCTGCAATAGCGCTCTATGCGTTGGTGCAGTGGGTTGGAACTGCATGTAGCTTTCGGCGTTCATCATCACTGGAACAGTCAATAGCTAAAGATATTTGCTGTTCGACTATTTGCTAAAATCCTGGAAAGATTTCAGGCTGTCATATCTCATAGGCTTCTTCCAACCTAGAGGTGAGATCCCCGTGATTATAATTTATATTGCCCCCATGACTCTGGTTATTGGGGTGTTCTTGCGCTTTGATCAGCTGATCAAATACTAGAGAGGCTTCTTCAATTTTACAGATGCCTTCCTCTGAGCTGAAGGGATAAATAGACTGAATTGTGAATAGTACATCTGGCATAGATGCAAAGGATTGTTCTATTAATTGTTCTTCAGTTAAGTATCCTTCAGGTATTAGCCCAATTACATTATTCTGGAATCCAAAATGATTTATCAGCCCCAGCAGGTATTAAAACGGACGCTCTTTTAGAAAAACTTTCAATTACAGCCTATAAATATATTTCATTGTGTGCACCCACGCCGTGCACAGACCTTACAAATACAACATACGTTAACCCATTAATCATACCAGAAACAATTTCATATTTACCAGAGCGTGACAAAAAATCACACACCATCGCACTTTCAAAGCCGTTACTTCACTTACAAAAACAATATCATATCTTTACATGCCGCAAAACAATTATCACTTAAAACTAAAACTGCATATGAATACCACATACTTAAAACATGCTGGTGACTTTAAAATACAGGTATATAAAATAACATGACCAAATATCTTCTAAAAACGTCTGATTTCCCAGCAGAGAAACAGAAGGAAACATTATTACGATACAGACACACAAGTTCATTTCATCTCGCATACCAAAGATTCACTCCCTTTTTTTTTCTTTCGCATAAAGACATCTATTGCATCGCGTACGACATATATATATATATATATATATATATATATATATATATATATAAAAACACTAGATTAACTTTTCACCATGTCCACAATGCATTTTTTTTCTTTCCGATTCCACGCAAAATGGCCATTTTTTTTGCCTGGAATGGGATAATCATTTTCAAATAATACATTCTGTTTTTGGTTTAAAGCAAATCTGTTACACTCATACCACAGTGAGAACCTACAGAGCATCACACATTATGCATCTCAATATACAAAATTTCATTTTTGTTACTGCAAGCAAACAAAAAAAATCTTACAAACGGAGCTGCTGTAACAGGTTTCTTTTCTCTCTTTTTTTTTTTTTTTTTTTTCTTCTGAGCTATGTGCGCGCTCAGTGGTGGCCCCCCTTCTTTGCCTGCTACATTCTTTAACACAGAGATTTCTCTATTTATCAAACAGCAGTACTTACTGACAGTGTTTTAAAAATATTTCTGTCTTTTGCAGAAACTATTAACTCTCCTTTTCTTTTACCTTATACATGTAATTTTCTCTGTGCATTCTTATCTATAAGCAGATCCCATTTCTCAACACAATAATAGCCACAATAATAACATGCACAGTCACTTAATATTTTCTACGCACAGCATCAAAAACACACACAAATCAAAGCAAAGCAAGCATCAGATATCAACATGAGCTTCAGGTGGGTAACAAAACTCTATTATGGGAATGAATATGGGAAACTTCAACACACGTGAGACTCACTCACTCTACTGCCACGTTCGCCCGGAGTAGCTTATCTTAAAAGCTCCCCGTCAACTGGCATACATATATTACTTGCGCGCTTATCACCGACAGGACTCACAATACCTGTCGTGTCCCAGCACAGGACTGATTACCTGTCTGGAGGGGTATCACAACTGCCGGCAGGACTATAACCTCCGCAAACCTGTGCTTCAACCACAGGAACCCCTTTAACCCTTATATCATTATCATATATTACACCTTTTTTTTTTTTCTTTTTTAAAAAAAAACACAAACAACTAAATTTAGGTTCAGATTCACAGAAGGAAAGCATGGTAAAAGCACTCATACTTACGCACTGCGAATCCCACAAACTGCCACCAAGAATTGTAAGGTGTATAATCCCACGGGGGGGTGTCAGCGCAGGCCAAAGCCTGGGGCCTAGTGTACCACCTGAGGCATATGTAGATTATCTGATAAGGGCCCCTTAGAATGACTCAGACCACGCAGCATTATGATCGAAAGCCAATTCTGTTTATTGCACAGTGCAAGCCTTTCTTATAGTAACATACAGGGTTAAGGGGATGACACGTTAGGACCGCGTCATCTTACACAGTTATACAGAGCAATTTACAAGGAAAAACTGGAACATGAGTTTCTCATAACAATATTTACAGAGTCATAACAAACTACCATCTGCAGAGACAACCGAGTGTCTAAAGCCTCTTGTTTACATTATCTTATTCTATCTTACTTCTAGGCATTAGGCCAGGGTACATTGGCAAGGCCGAATAGCTAAAGAAACTCATAACATGCATATAATTCTCACTGCATAATACCCCAGTATAATAAAGTCTATTCATTACAAAATGGCTGCGAAGAACAAGATGGCTGCGAAGAACAAGATGGCTGCCATCAGGTTCATATTACCCCTAACAACAACATTATTAGACACCGGCATATTTACAGCATATGGCAATTGCTGGTTTGATTTCAGGGCGGCTTTTTCATCCTGAAATACTTCAGGGTCCCCCTTTAACCTGCTCCAGAGGCAAGAGTTAATCAAATCTTTTTTTATGGCATATCTATGTAAGAGATCATTGCCAATGTATATTTGATTATGGGGAGTATTTAAAACTAAAAACAGCTGCTTTGCTGATTTATTACCTATAGAGATAGATAATAAACATTTAGCTGTGACATTATAGCTTTCAGACCTGTCATCCAGGCCATGGACACAGTGGTCTTGGGGAGAAAGATATTTAATCACCTTAAGTTCAGCGATCTGCGCTAATAAGCCTTCACTTATATAGCTAGCTTCCTGTTTTAAGTTCAATTTAGCATATTTGGTTTTACCAAGGTCATGCACATGCATAGGAATAAATAGATCATCCTTAACTCTCTCAATTCCTGCGAGGTATTGAGTGTGGCCTCCCCCTTTAGGGATTTTATGATCCCCCTTGTGGAGAGAGATATGGTTAATACATTGCCATATAAGGAAATATTTGCTATCTTTCCAGGCGAAATGTTAAAAGTATTACCATCAGAGCCACTTAAAGGAGTCTGATCATCTATTTGTAGGATAGTGATTTCAGATATAGAATCATTCCTGAAATAAATGTCCACAGCATCTGGCTTCTCTTCCACCACGTGACAGTTATGTCGGGTGCGAGATATACCGGATCGCTAATAATTAATAGGCCTTTTTACTTGTGATCAAATTACATTATATATGCAATCAATTATGGTGCTTAATCGCTTCAGGAGATCACTACCAATAATTAAACAATCAGTTGGCAGATCCCCTATAATGACAAGGTGTCTTATTACCCTGTTCCCCAGTTTTAGCTTTGACCATGCCATACCGTAGACTTTTAGAGAGTCACCCCCAACACCTATTAGTGAACCATCAAATTCTTTTATTTTAGGTTTGTGGGGTGTTAGTTCATTTAGCTGTGTGTAGTACCTGTGGGATAAAATAGTTGCCTGAGATACAGTATCAATTAATCCCATGATAGGGTTCAGCTAATACATAATATCTCCCTGAAGTTTCTACCATTTCACACAAAAAAATGGCATGATTACACAGTTGTGGGCTTCGCCACATGTTACCTGTATTCGCCCCATTACCTGATGCAGAAGAAACTTAATTCTTACCAGTCCATCCCTCTATAATAGGGCTAATTGGGTTCCTGTGTACTGTATATGGGGAAATAAGGTTAAGAGAATACTGCTGTCATGATACAATCATGTGGAGTAGTTGATACCTGGATTGGTTACCTTGCAGAGGTGGTATTGTGTTCTCAGCCTGGAAAAGGTTAATGTTAATTGCTTTTTCCTGTGTGTGAAAACTGCCTTCAAAAAAGCTGTAAGCTGAAACCCCCCTCCTTAGTAGTGTAACTGTGTGTAGGAATGCAAAACGCTCCTCCCCTTGGAGACTGATAGTGGGAGCTAAGACTTCTTTGCATTGGTTGCCCTCGTTGTAAATTATAACCTGGGCATTGTCTTTGACAAGACAAAGAAAATGTGGTTTACATATGTAGCAGAGAGACTTTTTGAGCAGAGATGCCCTTGGGACCAAACCACTAAACATCTGGAATGGCAGCTCTCCACATATCTAAAGGAACTTGGTAATAATTAAGATATTGTGTTTCTATTTTTTATGTCCCCTATTCTTTTTAAAGAACTGTAGCTTTGATATTTCAGAAGAGGGTGACCTTAACTATGGAGCAGGCTTTACTGCACTTCCCGATTGGGGGATTCACCAAACATAATAACAAACTAATTATGTGGATCTGTACTATAGTTAGGTTGGGTATTGCCCAATTCTGGAAGAGTACCCCTCCCAGTTTTGAAAGGGTAAAACAAAAAATAACTTATCACTTTGAGAAAGCGAGTGCAGCCGCCGAAACCCTAAATAATAAGGAAGCATTCCTGTTGCAATGGGAACCCTACATTCACTACTATGAGGCCTCCAGGAGGGGGGAGAGAGCAGGAAATGCGGAAAGGCGGTTCATACCATAGAGAGATAGTAATAGCAGGTATAACTGTGACTTTAATTTATTTATTTCATAAGAGAGATTTATGTACAAGTAATGTTGGATTCATTTGATTATTGTTTGTTTGTTTTTTTGTTTTATGTATGTACGTACAAATACCTAAATAAAAATAATTCAAAATAAAGAACTGTAGCTTTGCATTTGTATGTTATTTTGAATGTCTTTATAATTTTGCACTGTATAACCTGTATTGATATTTCTTTCATGTAATTAGCAAGAGTCCATGAGCTAGTGACTTATGGGAAATACATTCCTACCAGGAGGGGCAAAGTTTCCCAAACCTCAAAATGCCTATAAATACACCCCTCACTACACCCACAATTCAGTTTTACAAACTTTGCCTCCCGTGGAGGTGGTGAAGTAAGTTTGTGCTAGATTCTACGTTGATATGCGCTTCGCAGCAGGCTGGAGCCCGGTTTTCCTCTCAGAGTGCAGTGAATGTCAGAGGGATGTGAAGAGAGTATTGCCTATTTGAATTCAATGGTCTCCTTCTACGGGATCTATTTCATAGGTTCTCTGTTATCGGTCGTAGAGATTCATCTCTTACCTCCCTTTTCAGATCGACGATATACTCTTATATACCATTACCTCTACTGATTCTCGTTTCAGTACTGGTTTGGCTATCTACTATATGTAGATGAGTGTCCTGGGGTAAGTAAGTCTTATTTTTTGTGACACTCTAAGCTATGGTTGGGCACTTTATATGTAAAGTTCTAAATATATGTCTTTAAACTTATATATGCCATGATTCAGGATGATCAGTATTCCTTATTTCAGACAGTCAGTTTCATTATTTGGGATAATGCATATGAATGATCATTTTTTCTTACCTTAAAAATTGTTTCAATTGACTTTTTTCCCTGTGGGCTGTTAGGCTCGCGGGGGCTGAAAATGCTTCAATTTATTGCCTTATTTTTGGCGCGTCATTTCCGGCGCCCTAATTGACGCTGGAGGTTGTTCGTGATTGCGTCATTTTTTTGACGTTTTTTTGCGCCAAAAATGTTGGCGTCACCAGATGTGGCGTCATTTTTATCGCCAACAAATTTTAGGCGTTGTACTTAGCGCCAATAATGTGGGCGTCATTTTTGGCGCCAAAAAATGTGGGCGTCATTCTTGTCTCCACCTTTTTTTTACATTATTTCAGTCTAATTTTTTCATTGCTTCTGGTTGCTAGAGGCTTGTTCATTAGCATTTTTTCCCATTCCTGAAACTGTCATTTAAGGAATTTGATAAATTTTGCTTTATATGTTGTTTTTTCTTTTACATATTGCAAGATGTCTAAAATTGACCCTGGATCAGAATCTACTTCTGGAAAGACGATGCCTGATGCTGGTTCTACCAAAGTTAAGTGCATTTGTTGTAAACTTGTGGTAACTGTTCCTCCGGCTGTAGTTTGTGATGAATGTCATGATAAACTTGCTAATGCAGATAGTATTTCCATTAGTAATATTCTATTACCTGTTGTTGTTCCCTCAACATCTAATGCTCAGGATGTTCCTGTTAATATAAAATATTTTGTTTCTAAATCTATTAGGAAGGCTCTGTCTGTTATTCCTCCTTCCAGTAAACGTAAAAGGTCTTTTAAAACTTCTCATTTTTCAGATGAATTTTTAGATGACCATCATCATTCTGACTTGTCTGTTTCTGATGAGGATTTATCTGGTTCAGAAGATTCTGTCTCAGATATTGACACTGATAAATCTTCATATTTATTTAAAATGGAATTTATTCGTTCTTTACTTAAAGAAGTTTTAATCGCATTAGATATGGAGGAGTCTAGTCCTCTTGATACCTCCTATAGTTATTCCAGAAGTTTTTCCTGTCCCTGATGCTATTTCTGAAGTAATTTCTAGGGAATGGAATAATCTGGGTACTTCATTTACTCCTTCTCAAAGGTTTAAGAAATTGTATCCTGTGCCATCTGACAGATTAGAGTTTTGGGACAAAATCCCTAAAGTTGATGGGGCTATCTCTACTCTTGCTAAACGTACTACTATTCCTACGGCGGATAGTACTTCCTTAAAGGATCCTTTAGATAGGAAGATTGAATCCTTTCTAAGGAGAGCTTATTTATGTTCAGGTAATCTTCTTAGGCCTGCTATTTCTTTGGCTGATGTTGCTGCCGCTTCCACTTTCTGGTTGGAGACTTTAGCGCAACAAGTGTCAGACCATAATACTCATAGCATTGTTAAACTTCTTCAACATGCTAATAACTTTATTTGTGATGCCATCTTTGATATCATTAGAATTGATGTCAGGTATATGTCTTTAGCTATTTTAGCCAGAAGAGCTTTATGGCTTAAACTTGGAATGCAGATATGTCTTCTAAGTCAACTTTGCTTTCTCTTTCTTTCCAAGGCAATAAATTATTTGGTTCTCAGTTGGATTCTATTATTTCAACTGTTACTGGGGGGAAAGGAACTTTTTTGCCTCAGGACAAAAAACCTAAAGGTAAATACAGGGCTGCTAATCGTTTTCGTTCCTTTCGTCAGAATAAGGAACAGAAGCCTGACCCTTCCCCTAAAGGAACGGTTTCTGTTTGGAAACCTTCTCCAGTCTGGAATAAATCCAAGCCTTTTAGAAAGTCAAAGCCAGCTCCCAAGTCCACATGAAGGTGCGGCCCTCATTCCAGCACAGCTGGTAGGGGGCAAGTTACGATTTTTCAAAGATATTTGGATCAATTCGATTCACAGTCTTTGGATTCAGAACATTGTTTCACAAGGGTACAGAATTGGTTTCAAGGTAAGGCCGCCTGCGAGAAGATTTTTTCTCTCTCGCATTCTAATAAACCCAGTGAAGGCTCAGGCATTTCTGAAATGTGTTTCAGATCTAGAGTTGGCTGGAGTAATTGTGCCAGTTCCAGTTCTGGAACAGGGTCTGGGGTTTTACTCAAATTTATTCATTGTACCAAAGAAGGAGAATTCCTTCAGACCAGTTCTGGATCTAAAAATATTGAATCGTTATGTAAGGATACCAACATTCAAAATGGTAACTATAAGGACTATTCTGCCTTTTGTTCAGCAAGGGCATTATATGTCCACAATAGATTTACAGGATGCATATCTTCATATTCCGATTCATCCAGATCACTTTCAGTTTCTGAGATTCTCTTTTCTAGACAAGCATTACCAGTTTGTGGCCCTTCCGTTTGGCCTAGCAACAGCTCCAAGGATCTTTTCAAAGGTTCTCGTGCCCTTCTATCTGTAATCAGAGAACAGGGTATTGCAGTATTTCCTTATTTGGACGATATCTTGGTACTTGCTCAGTCTTCACATTCTGCAGAATCTCATACGAATCGACTTCTGTCGTTTCTTCAAAGACATGGTTGGAGGATCAATTTACCAAAGAGTTCCTTGATTCCTCAGACAAGAGTAACCTTTTTACGTTTCCAAATAGATTCAGTGTCCATGACCTTGTCTCTAACAGAAAAGACACGTCTGAAATTGGTTTCAGCTTGTCGAAACCTTCAGTCTCAATCATTCCCTTCGGTAGCTTTGTGCATGGAAATTCTAGGTCTCATGACTGCTGCATCGGACGCGATCCCCTTTGCTCATTTTCACATGCGACCTCTTCAGCTTTGTATGCTGAACCAGTGGTGCAGGGTTTATACAAAGATATCACAATTAATATCCTTAAATCCAAATGTACGACACTCTCTGACTTGGTGGATAGATCACCATCGTTTAGTCCAAGGGGCTTCTCTTGTTCATCCAACCTGGACTGTGATCTCAACAGATGCGAGTCTGACAGGTTGGGGAGCTGTATGTGGATCTCTGACAGCGCAGGGGGTTTGGGAATCTCAGGAGGCGAGATTACCAATCAACATTTTGGAACTCCATGCGATTTTCAGAGCTCTTCAGTTCTGGCCTCTTCTGAAGAGAGAATCGTTCATTTGTTTTCAGAAAGACAATGTCACAACCGTGGCATATGTCAATCATCAAGGGGGGACTCACAGTCCTCAGGCTATGAAAGAAGTATCTCGGATACTTGTATGGGCGGAATCCAGCTCCTGTCTAATCTCTGCGGTTCACATCCCAGGTGTAGACAATTGGGAAGCGGATTATCTCAGTCGCCAGACGTTACATCCGGGCGAATGGTCTCTTCACCCAGAGGTATTTCTTTAGATTTTTCAAATCTGGGGACTTCCAGAAATAGATCTGATGGCTTCTCATCTAAACAAGAAACTTCCCAGGTATCTGTCCAGATCCAGGGATCCTCAGGCGGAGGCAGTGGACGCGTTGTCGCTTCCCTGGAATTATCATCCTGCCTATATCTTTTTGCCTCTAGTTCTTCTTCCAAAAGTGATTTCCAAAATTCTAATGGAACGTTCGTTTGTACTGCTGGTGGCTCCAGCATGGCCTCACAGGTTTTGTTATGTGAGGATCTCATTCGGATGGCCACTTGCCAACCTTGGACTCTTCCGTTAAGACCAGACCTTCTTTCTCAAGGCCCTTTTTTCCATCAGGATCTCAAATCTTTAAATTTGAAGGTATGGAGATTGAACGCTTGATTCTTAGTCATAGAGGTTTCTCTGACTCAGTAATTAATACTATGTTTCAGGCTCGTAAACCTGTGTCTAGGAAGATTTATTATCGAGTCTGGAAGACTTACATTTCTTGGTGTTCTTCTCATAAATTCTCTTGACATTCTTTTAGAATTCCTAGAATTTTACAGTTTCTTCAGGATGGTTTGGATAAAGGTTTGTCTGCAAGTTCCTTGAAAGGACAAATTTCTGCTCTTTCTGTTCTTTTTCACAGAAAGATTGCTAATCATCCTGATATTCATTGTTTTGTACAGGCTTTCGTTCGTATAAAACCTGTCATTAATTTGGTTCTGAGGGCTTTACAAGCTCCTCCGTTTGAACCTATGCATTCTCTGGATATTAAATTACTTTCTTGGAAAGTTCTGTTCCTTTTGGCCATCTCTTCTGCTAGAAGAGTTTCTGAGTTATCTGCTCTTTCTTGTGAATCTCCTTTTCTGATTTTTTCATCAGGATATGGCGGTGTTGCGGACTTCATTTAAATTTTTACCTAAGGTTGTGAATTCTAACAACATTAGTAGAGAAATTGTTGTTCCTTCATTATGTCCTAATCCTAAGAATTCTCTGGAGAGATCTTTACATTCTTTGGATGTAGTAAGAGTTTTAAAATATTTATGTTGAAGCTACTAAAGATTTTAGAAAGACTTCTAGTCTATTTGTTATCTTTTCTGGTTCCAGGAAAGGTTAGAAGGCCTCCGCCATTTCTTTGGCGTCTTGGTTAAAGTCTTTGATTCATCATGCTTATGTCGAGTCGGGTAAAACTCCGCCTCAAAGGATTACAGCTCATTCTACTAGGTCAGTTTCTACTTCCTGGACGTTTAGGAATGAAGCTTCTGTTGATCAGATTTGCAAAGCAGCAACTTGGTCTTCTTTGCATACTTTTACTAAATTCTACCATTTTGATGTTTTCTCTTCTTCTGAAGTACTTCAGGCAGCTGTTTCAGTTTGATTCTTCTGCTTATAATTTCAGTTTTCATTATTAAGATTAAAACTTTTGTTTTTGGTTGTGGATTATTTTTCAGCGGAATTGGCTTTCTTTATTTTATCCCTCCCTCTCTAGTAACTTTTGCGTGGAAGTTCCACATCTTGGGTATTTATTATCCCATACGTCACTAGCTCATGGACTCTTGCTAATTACATGAAAGAAAACATAATTTATGTAAGAACTTACCTGATAAATTCATTTCTTTCATATTAGCAAGAGTCCATGAGGCCCACCCTTTTTTGTGGTGGTTATGATTTTTTTGTATAAAGCACAATTATTCCAATTCCTTATTTTTGATGCTTTTGCTCCTTTCTTATCACCCCACTTCTTGGCTATTCATTAAACTGAATTGTGGGTGTGGTGAGGGGTGTATTTATAGGCATTTTGAGGTTTGGGAAACTTTGCCCCTCCTGGTAGGAATGTATATCCCATACGTCACTAGCTCATGGACTCTTGCTAATATGAAAGAAATGAATTTATCAGGTAAGTTCTTACATAAATTATGTTTTTTGTTATTAAACGCATAGAAAATCTCATTCTGTCTTTTGGGCTCTAATATCCGAATTCACACTCCTGTTGAGACAAGGTTAAAGGCACATTACCTAATTGTTAAATAGAGTGAGTTTTGAGGGGTTCCCCAAAACTCCCCTTTAATTTAAAAGTTTTGGTGGTGGCAGCAGGGAAATTGTTTATTAGAGCAGTGTGGACAAGGTTTGGGGTTAATGTGGTGTCTCTTTTGAGGTCCTTTTGGCAGAGTTGCAAGGATAAGGGAACCAGAGCTGTGTGCCATTAACAACTTCATGCCCACACCCCTCTATTGTGATGTTGAGAAGGTTTGATTTGTCACAAACTGGCTGGCAGCGGTGGGGATATTTAGAGTTTTTTTTAGTGCTATTTGTATAGTACTAAACAAAATTACATGTTTTTGTGTAATTTCCCAAAGACAGAACTCAGTGCCTAATTAGAGAGACATACAGTGCAAAGAAACAATTATTTTTCCCTTCCTGTTGTTTGTTTGTTGCTACTCTCATTATGAAAGCATATAGAAAGATGCTGAAATAATTCCTGGAGCTAATTTGTCAGGAGAGAGCCATTGCAACTTTTGGCAAAACAAAGGAGCAGTTGGTCCAGGAACTGCAGCAGGCAGATGTCATTCCAGCAGAGTAGGAAACAGGTGCAGAGAGGGTTACTGTTTAACTGGTAACCCAGGAGATGATACCTACTGCTGTTACCCCTGTGAGTGAAAAGGAGTCTGAGCTACAAACAGCACTCAGGTACTTGGGGGATGCTGATCCTAAACTGAGAATGGAATTGATCCTCAAGTTTCAAGAAGCAGCTGAGAGAAAGAGGGAGGCTGCAGAAAGAGATAGAGAAAGAGAGAGAGAGGCTGCAGAGAGGGAGGCTGCAGCGAGAGAAAGAAAAGAAGAGAGAGAGGCTGCAGAGAGAGAGAGGAAAAAGATGCTCAACGGAGACATGAGCTGGAGGTTATGCAGAGGAACAGAACCAGCCTGTCTCCCCAAACCAGTGAACGCTGGGAAACAGCAACAGAAAGGCCCCGCCTGGAGTATTTTCCAATGTTGGAAAGAGATACTGACTTGGATGTTTTTCTGAGGGGCTTTGAGAAGGTATGCAAGCAGTATCAGCTGCCCCCAGAGCTATGGGTTCGCTATTTAGCTCCTCGCCTGAAGGGTAAAGCACTGGATGTATTTGCTTCACTTCCAGTGGAGGATGACCAGGACTATGAGGCCATAAAAACAGCCTTATTAAAAAGTTTTAACCTCACTCTGGAATTCTACAGGAAAAAATTTCGGAGTCTTCACCAAAGTGCAGATGACAGCTGCACAGAATATGTTGCACAGCTAAGGTCTGCTTTTAAGCAATGGACTGGGGGCCTAAAAGTCCTCACTCATGAGGCTTTGGAGGATTTGATGATCCTGGAGCAGTTCATGCAAACGCAAAGTCCTGATGCCAGAGTATGGATTCTGGACAGAAAGCCCAAAACAGTGGCAGAGGCTGCAAATCTGGCTAATGATTACGCCAACGACAGAGCACCTGAAACAAGGCAGGCAGCTATTCAAGCTGGGTCTTCTAAGTGGAAAAGAGCAAACAAGGTAGCAGAGAGACCATCTCATCTACACCCTACAGCCAGAGGGGCAGGGGCCACACCGGGACAGGGGGATACTCACCGGTGTTTCACTTGTAACCAGATGGGGCATCCGAGTTTCACCTGCCCAGAAAAGAAGAAGCCTGAGGGTGGGAATGTGGCTGGGGAACCAGCATCTGTTTTGTTTGTGGGTGGGTTCCCAAGGCAAAAGCGGAGAGATAACCTACAGAGGGTATCTGTGGGTGACCAGGTGGCAACAGGACTCAGGGATAGTGGAGCTTCGGTTTCCTTGGTGCATCCTGAAATGGCAAAGCCGGAGAACATTATACCAGGGAGGACTGTGTCCATTCAAGGAATTGGGGGAGTTTGCCCCGCAGTGCCTGTGGCACGAGTGTACCTTAATTGGGGTGTTGGAAAGGGTTTGCGGGAGGTGGGGATTTCTGCGGATATCCCTGTTGATGTTTTGCTGGGCGATGATTTGGGCCGGATTCTTTGTCAGTATGCCCCAGAAGACAACACCTGCAACCTGGAAGGGCCAGTAGAGGGCCCTGCACCAACTAAGGTACTGTGTGAAACTTTGGGGGACCCAGAGGGGAGGCTGGGGATGGACACATCGCTAGCTGCACCAGAGCTGGAGGTATCCCACCAAAGGATAAAGGATGATTCCCTTGAACATGATTGTTGGGAGGGGGGGGGCTGAGGGTTAATACAGCTCTGCCTTTGTGTACACCAGTAATGTCTTGTTCTGATGAAGAGGGATGTATTGGAAATGTTTGTGACAATGTTACTTCTATTGAACCTGGGCACTGGGAGGGAGAGCCTAGGGAGGGATGTATTGAAAATGTTTGTAACAATGTTGCTTCTATTGAACCTGGGCGCTGGGAGGGAGAGCCTAGGGTTAATGATGATTTACCTGAACCTGTACCAGTACTGTATTGTGCCAGTGAAAAGTTTTATACTGCCATTGATTGTGACAATGGGATGCCTGATTCAGTGTGTGGGAATGTGAGAGAACAGCAGGGCTGGGCAGAAGGGCAGACTAAGTGTGTATACCCTTCTGTGCTAAAACCAGCATTGCATGTGCAAGGAGGAGTGAATGGCATGGCTGGTGTAGGGGTCAGAGTACATCCTGCCCTGTTACAGAGAGTAAAACAGGATGGGACCCTGGGTGTGGCTGTGGACCTCCCCTACAGGAATGGCAGATGTGAAGAAGAGGGGGAGGGAGATGTAGCTGCAGTGACTAATGAAACGGCTACTCCTACAGAGCATACTGGGGTAGATGTGAACAGTGGAGTATCTGGCCTAAGCATAGCAAGAATTTATCTTAGTCCCCTAGTGAGTTACCCTGATGGGGTGCTAGATCCCTTTATGAGTGAGAGTGAATGTGTGATATCCTGCAAGGAAATGTCCTCCACAAGAGAAATTGTGTCAGCTGATGCTAATTGTCACAGGGAGCAAATGAATGCTGAGAGTGTGCAGATAGGGCAGAACTGGTCTTATGAACGAGGAAAGACAAGGATTTAAATTGACATAGGGGATCAGCGTGGGCTGATCCCCTATTTCCACCATTTTAAAAGGGCAGGTGTCATGATACAATCATGTGGAGTAGTTGATACCTGGATTGGTTACCTTGCAGAGGTGGTATTGTGTTCTCAGCCTGGAAAAGGTTAATGTGAATTGCTTTTTCCTGTATGTGAAAACTGCCTTCAGAAAAGCTGTAAGCTGAAACCCCCCTCCTTAGTAGTTTAACTGTGTGTAGGAATGCAGAACGCTCCTCCCCTTGGAGACTGATAGTGGGAGCTAAGACTTCTTTGCATTGGTTGCCCTCGTTGTAAATTATAATCCGGGCGTTGTCTTTGACAAGACAAAGAATATTTGGTTTAAATATGTAGCAGAGAGACTTTTTGAGCAGAACTGCCCTTGGGACCAAACCAGTAAACATCTGGAATGGCAGCTCTCCACATTTCTAAAGGAACTTGGTAATAAGTAAGATATTGTATTTCTATTTTTTATGTCCCCTATTCTTTTTAAAGAACTGTAGCTTTGCATTTGTATGTTATTTTGAATGTCTTTATAATTTTGCACTGTGTAACCTGTATTGATATTTTTGTTATTAAACGCATAGAAAATCTCATTCTGTCTTTTGGGCTCTAATATCCGAATTCACACTCCTGTTGAGAAAAGGTTAAAAAGGCACGTTACCTAATTGTTAAATAGTGTGAGTTTTGAGGGGGTTCCCCAAAACTCCCCTTTAATTTAAAAGTTTTGGTGGTGGCAGCAGGGAAATTGTTAATTAGATCAGTGTAGACAAGTTTTGGGGTTAATGTGGTGTCTCTTTTGAGGTCCTTTTGGCAGAGTTGCAAGGATAAGGGAACCAGAGCTGTGTGCCATTAACCCCTTCATGCCCACACCCCTCTATTGTGACGTTGAGAAGGTTTGATTCATCACAACTGCAAAGGAAGAGATTTGTTAGAGCTTTCAGGCTGAGGTTGCTCATCATCACAGCTAAATCGTCCGTTCTTGGTCTGTAGGGAGAGAATATGATTAGTACCATATTTACATTTATCATTTTATTTGGTATATCTCTCCCCTCTCTTACAGGTAATCCTGTAGTATTTATGACTGTGCCTGTGGCCCACTGTTGGCCACTGGCTGTACCCCTAGAAAAGGATTATTAGGGTGTTGAGCCATAAAAGCTTGGCTCATATTAGTAAACAGTGTACACAATTGACTAACTTGCATACTGAGTTGGTCAACTTGAATGGACAAGCTATCTTTACCCATGGACCGATTTTTTTTTATGTCCCAGGGTATTGATTCCTGGATCATTGGGATCCCTCAGAATCATAGCTATTGTTCCTATTTTGACGTGTTTGTCTTTGAGGTTCAACTTGTTCAGCATTAATGTCTTGGGGAGCACTATTTACTTGGGGTGTCTGGTTACCCTGAGAGTATGTTCGCCATTTTTGGTATTTATTTTTACGGGGATACTGATTACCTTGTGAGTATTCATCTCTTTGGGGATAATTATTTACCTGGGTATGCCCCCAATTTTTAGTATATTCTCTATGCACCTCAGCCTGTGTCGGGGAGGGGCAGAGTTAAAACTTTGTGGGGATGGCCTGTTTTCTCGGGCCACCTCCGCATAGGTTTTCTTGTTAGACTCAAAATTGAGGGGGCTAGGTGACACCCTAGTTTCTGCCACAATCTTGGGACTGGGTTTTGATTCCCTTTTAACCCCCTGTTCACCAGACTGCTGAATAGAGTATAACTTTGTACTCTCTTTGATCAGCCAGTCCAATGAACAGTGCTCATCAAAATCTCTAGCCAAATTAATTTTGATGTGCGAGGGCAATGCCTCAAAAAATAAATTTACAAATTCTGAGCTTTCAAATATGGGGTAGTCTTCAGCCATACTGTACGCACTTTTTAGTACAGAAAGGAATTTAAATGGGCTTTGATTCATGCCACATTTCAAACCGTATACAGCTATTTTCACAGCGGTTTTAGTGCGATATTGCCCAAATTCTTTTCTGCACTGATTTTTTGTTTCACTCCAGGAATGAATATTCATATAATTTAGTGAAGCAAAGAATTTGTGATGTTTACCTTCAAATACCCAGGGCAAAAAATAAATTTTTGACCTGGATAAAGCATTTTCATAAGTCTCTAAGTGGTCAATTATAGAATTGGTTCCTTTTTTGGAAAATTTAGGTACTGCCTCCTTTAGGAAAGTAATTATTTTAGGGGTGTCATATACCTTATTAGACATATCTTGGGCCCTCCTAGGGACCTTATTTTTGTAGCTGGAGCACCCCCTATCTGCACTATATTTACTATGGGGAGAACCCTTACGTACATTAGTACTACGTGGTCTATTTGGTTAGCTGGCTCCGCCCTCTGACTCACTACTAGAGATGCCCTCCCCCTCCTCTGAGGTGTTGCAGTTCCCTGAATTTATAACATAATTTGACTGTCTATTTGGAAAGTGTATTTCTGACCCAATAGGAGTCCTTTGTTTAAATTCTTCCCTAATTTTTTTTTTTAATAATTTCTATTTACTACAAATATATTATATCAATGTGACACATGTAATAATCATCTTCTGCAGTGCCTCCAAATAATATGTCAGTATATGGCCGGGTTATAATGCAATATATTTAATAATTATTCTTTAAAACAAACCTCCAATAAAATGCATATACGAAACAATTAAAATCAATATTTTATTCCTAAATTCTTTATATTAGTTAAAGTTATAAACACATTGAATTATATTTATAGAAACCAGATTATGAATCAAACTATACAAGCTTAAACTGTTACAATATTCTATACAAAGATCATAAAAATATACCTTTACAATCTATCTTATTCACAATGGATTACATTAAAATATCACAATGAAATACCAGAGTATGGAGCACTAACTTTAACAGTGCTTAGTTGAACAATATAACAAGCTTGCTTTAACAGCCAATTTCTCTGAGCTGAAATAAACTCTTTTTAGCTACAATTAAGGCAAGTTCTAAAATATAAAAAATATAGTTGCCAATAACTTAATGCACACCAGAGAGATTTACTTACAATAATAGGCCTGACTTAGAAATATGAAATACAAAGGACCTTTGTCTAGCAAATAAATTATTTAGCAATAATGACTAGTTAAACTACCCAGGACCATGAATATTAAAATACAAAGTATGCTCTTTAAATTTACTAGTTGTAATCTAACTATGGCCTTAGATTTGAATATTATATATACTTAACAGTTTTTTATACTTTACCCAAATAAACAAATGATTATTCAGTTTCCAGAATTTCTTGTGGGTCATCTATGGAGGGTTTACTCACAATGTGTAAAGGTATAGACCCCAAGAATTGTTAATCTTTCTTTGTTCAAGAAAATGTCCACAAACATGGCAGAGACTATACTTGGCACCAAACAATATATGTTTCTCTCCAAAAGTTAATGCTTTTTTGAGTCTGTCTGTATCCTCCTGTACTGTGTGTGACAACCTTTATTTTAATCATTCTAACAAGATTTTGATAAGCCCTTACCGGTGCTCGTCTCTGATTCGCCCTCAGATCTGAACATCTCACAGGTTATTTTGGGAAACGCCTCCCTGAGTAGCCAAATGCCTTTTGGTTGTAATACCATTTTTGAACTATAGGTTTCAGCAAATAACCAGAAATGCAGTTTTATCATCAATGCTGCTACAGTTTAATATAGATTCATATATGTTTTTAAAATGTATTATATTTTCTAGTATTAATAAGTCACATGTTCTATGTGTAGTGGACCATGTCACACCACTCATCCTAAGCATTTCAAGACCAGATATGATATATTTCTCATAATACAAAGTAATTCTTATACATTTAAAATATATGGGTATTTAAAAGGATTTTAATACTTTTAGCATGGATCCAATTAATATCTCAGCCATCATCTTAACATCACATACATACCTTGAGATCAGCAATCATATGTTGTTTCATATTTATTACTATCCCATATAAATATTTCATATCTGCATATTTCTTGCTGAGTGTATAAAACACATGACACTATTTAAAACACAAACCACATATGTACTTATTAGATGCCTGAAAAATATAAGAATATGTTATCCATTAAATTTATTACAAATCTGAAATGCATTTCTCAGATCCATGGAATTATACACTTTTATACTGGATTGAAAACCATACAAAAAAATCAATTTCAGTTACAATGCAATATATGTTTCTGCTTGGCTCAGTACACATACACATCTAACACCACATGGGTAATCAGCTCTTGCTATTTTTCCCATTTGAGACGTCTGTCTGAGCTTCGTGTATTCAAACACAGCAGGGCCAATTCATTTTTGAATATGCTTAAACCTTAAAGAGATTTTTACCAGACCTAGCGACTGTTCTTTACAGGGGTCTGATAAGTTTATTACCCATCTTGGGCAGGAAATCAACTTTAAACAGAGCCATATAGTGAACATCTTGTTGAAATAGATTGCCTTTTTCTAATCAAACCAAATGTTTATTCCTTTGTTCTCATGTGGATGTATTGTAATCAGTAAAAAAGGGGGTTGGGGCTGGTCTGCTATGAGACCAATTCACTTCAAAATGAAATATTAGATTCTATGATACATCTGCAGTCCATCTAATGTTACTCACAGATACCCTGACATATATATATACCTATACCTGTATATATATATATATATATATATATATATATATATATATATATATATATATAGATATACTCATATAGATTTATAGTTCTAGATATATATTTTACATTACCATTATCGTATATATATATATATATATATATATTTTTTTTTTTTTTTTTTTAAAATTCTATGTGAAGAACATAGGAATGTAAAATATGGGTAACGCGCTTTGTGTTTCGTGCTTCAGGTCTAACGCTGTGTCGGTTTAGCGCACGTGATTAAGGTGCATTATGTAAATATTAAAATATAAAATATTTTAAAAATATTAATAATTATTAATAATTATTATAGTTACAGTAAAATAAACATATTTATTCTATAGATTTTTTAGAATAGTTTAGTACATTAATTATTTATATTAATTATTAATATTTTTCATTATTTGATATTTAATAAATACATGACACACCCTAATGCTACATGAGTTTGATTAAGGTAGGTTATGTATTAATTAAATATTAAAAACTATTAATAATTAATGTACATTATTATTGATGTAGTAAAATATTTTAAAAAATTAATAGAATATATATGTAAATGTTACAGTAACTATAAGAATTATTAGTTATTATAAGTATTTTTTGCAATATTTTATCTTTAATATTTACATAATGTGCCTTAAGTAACTAATTCTTCATGTACACTAACCTGACACTGCATTATACCTACAGTGCGAAACCTGAAGCACACTACACATATTTTACATTCCTATGTTCTTCACATAAAAAAAATATTTTTATTTTTAAACATATATTTCTGTATATATCAGATAATGTTAATGCAAAACATATATCTATATGAATATACTGTATATGGTTAAAGATATAAAAAGATATATATATATAGGAATATCAATTTAAAAATACAAAGAACATTTTCCCCTATATAAAGAACTTTTGAATGTTAAATATTTACAATAAATAATATTTGTAATCATCATGTAAATACTCTAGTTTTCACAAAAGGGGGCTGCACTCACTGGACTTTGTACATCTTGAGTCTTCAGTTAATGAATTTTCTTTGTGACGTTTCGGAACAGCACAGTGTCCCTTCTTCTGACCATACCATATATATATATATATATATATATATATATATATATATATATATATATATATTACAACCCTTTGCAGTAAAATACATGGCCATATACCATATACATTTGAACCTTTATAAATATTTTTTTATTACTATTTTTATGACTAATCTGTATCAGGTAGTGTTTATATGAGTGTAACTGTTTCTTATTGTATTTATGTTGTGTTTGGTGTAAATTTATGCAAGGTCTTTAGTCGCGCTAACCCGATGAATGCAAATATAGATTGCGCTTGAGTGGTTGTGTTTACTTTCAACTTGTAATACCATAAAATTACCACGGTCGTGATATTGATATCGTGACTCACACTGCATGCCACTTGTAATCTAGCACTTTTGTTGCCATATATGGAATGTGGATAGTTAATCTAAATAAATAAAGCAATTTAAAGGGACATGATTCAGATAGAGCATAGAATTTGAAACGACTTTCCAATTTACTTCTATTATATAATTAGCTTCCTTTTCTATGTAGGCTCATGAGCAGCAATGGACTACTGAGACCTAGCTGCGGGTTGGTAGCTGCACATATAAGCCTTTTGTCATTGGCTCACCAGATGTGTTGTGCTAGTTCCCAGTAGTGCAGTGCTGCACCTTCAACAACAGATATCAAGAGAATGAAGCACATTTGCTTATGGAAGTAAAATGTAAAGTTTTTTGCATTTGTATGGTCTATCTAAATTAAATAAAATGTTTGGGTTTCATGCACCTTTAAGCATGCTAGTTTTTAAAACAATTTTTTTTTAAAGCTAACAGCCATACTTGAGTCATATTTAATGAGGATACTACACTCTAGACTGTAATTCTCAAACAGGATTTCAGGCACATCGCTCATCTGATGGAGTCACTCTTGCAATAGATTCCTAGACACTCGTGACGTTGCTAAGGTACCTCGCCGTGAAGGCAACATCATGTTCTATAGTCATTGAGTCTCACTTTACCTATCTGTCAAATTATTTCATTAGTTTTCCTGCCATTAACATGTACAGTGGTGTTAGATGTTCAATACATATATGTATTCTCGCTAGCAATGAAGATAAACAATAATTACAACAGAGACATATGGGAAACAAACTTGCAAAACAAATGCAGAGGTTTGTAATTGTGAAATATTCACACATCTGTTTTGTTATAGTTGTCTTACTTGATAGAGCACAAAGTGTCTTGTCAATCTTTTTGTGGAAGGTTTTTCAGCGAGATGTTAGTTTTATGAGTGAGTTTTATTGAATGTAGGTATTTGTTTTTATAGCATTTCCATTTTATCTCAACATATATAATTTACAACATCCTTAGGTTCTGAATAATTCAGATCCCATGAGCCAGATAGTTTCTCTAATAACTGTTAAAACTGTTAGTTTCTAGCCTAGTTATTATTATGATTATTATTAATAAGAATAATAACAACAATAACTTATATAGTCCTTTTCTCCTGCTGGAATCAAAGCGCTTTACTTATGGTACATTTAGATAAGGGCAGGGGCTTCTTTCACAGTGCGGGTGAGACTATTCCATCTAGATGGAACGGCATGGCACAAAGCTTGGCCCCCACATTTTTAGTGAATCCTTGGCACATTTAGAGGTTGACAAGGTGTAGAGAACATTAAAAGAAAATGCTTAATGCTAACCTTTATTTAAAAAAACTTACCGGATATGTTGGTCATTGTTAGTGAAGACTATACATAAATCTTAACCAGTAGCATTTCCAAAGCCATTTTGTTTGATATAATTAAGAAATGTTGGAAGAAACACAATAAACATAATAATGATGCGACTAGCTAGCTTAACATATCTAACCTGACTTGGTTTCCATGCATAGAATATCCCATATTTGTGAGTTTTTTAAAATAATTTCCACATTCAGATCTCTTTTCTCCTATAAATGTAATGTGCCCTAATCCGAAATCTTGTCTTCTTAATTCCCTGGTAACTTCACTGCCCTGCACTGGCAATGAAATAATATACATAGTTACTCTAAGGGGTCTATTTATGAAATGTCTGTCTGACATGATCCGATTAGTGGATCATGTCCGACAGACGTCGCTGAATGCGGAGAGCAATACGGTCTCCACATTCAGCATTGCACCAGCAGCTCTTGTGAACTTCTGGTGCAACGCCGCCCCCTGCAGATTCATGGCCAATCTATTGGCCGCTAGCAGGGGGTGTCAATCAAACCGATCATATTCGGTCAGGTTGATTTCACAAGATCTCTCTCCGCCTCCTCAGAGCAGGCGGACAGGTTATGGAGCAGCGGTCTTTAGACCGCTGTTTCATAACTGGTGTTTCTGGTGAGTCTGAAGGCTCGCCAGAAACACGGCCCTTCAAGCTCCATGCGGAGCTTGATAAATGGGCCCCTAAATCTCATGATATTGTCTAACTGATAAAAAATGATGTATTCTTGGCTATTCTGTCTTTGCTGTTGGCTAAATTGGTATCTAATTATTCTAAGAGAGGCAAAATAAATATATTAAAATGATGGCTTTGCCAGGTAATCTGCTTTCTTTCATGTAATTAGCAAGAGTCCATGAGCTAGTGACGTATGGGAATATACATTCCTACCAGGAGGGGCAAAGTTTCCCAAACCTCAAAATGCCTATAAATACACCCCTCACCACACCCACAAATCAGTTTTACAAACTTTGCCTCCCATGGAAGTGGTGAAGTAAGTTTGTGCTAGATTCTACGTTGATATGCGCTTCGCAGCAGGCTGGAGCTCGGTTTTCCTCTCAGTGTGCAGTGAATGTCAGAGGGATGTGAGGAGAGTATTGCCTATTTGAATTCAATGATCTCCTTCTACGGGGTCTATTTCATAGGTTCTCTGTTATCGGTCTCAGAGATTCATCTCTTACCTCACTTTTCAGATCGATGATATACTCTTATATATACCATTACCTCTACTGATTCTCGTTTTAGTACTGGTTTGGCTTTCTACTACATGTAGATGAGTGTCCTGGGGTAAGTAAATCTTATTTTTTGTGACACTCTAAGCTATGGTTGGGCACTTTTATGTAAAGTTCTAAATATTTGTGTTTAAACATTTATTTGCCTTGATTCAGGATGATCAATATTCCTTATTTCAGACAGACAGTTTCATTATTTGGGATAATGCATATGAATTATCAATTTTTTTCTTACCTTTAAATTGACTTGTTTCCCTGTGGGCTGTTAGGCTCGCGGGGGCTGAAAATGCTTCATTTTATTGCGTCATTCTTGGCGCGGACTTTTTTGGCGCAAAAAATTTCTGTGTCATTTCCGGCGTCATTCTTGTCACCGGAAGTTGTTTGTGATTGTGTCTATTTTTTGACGTTTTGCGCCAAGTGTCGGCGTCACCGGATGTGGCGTCATTTTTTAGCGCCAAAAAAGACGCCCACATTATTTGGCGCCTAAATGCTTTTGGCGCTAAAAAATGTGGGCGTCATTTTTGTCTCCATCTTTTTTTCTCATTATTTAAGTCTCATTTTTCTTTTGCTTCTTGTTACTAGAGGCTTGTTCATTGGCATTTTTTCCCATTCCTGAAACTGTCATTTAAGGAATTTGATAGATTTTGCTTTATATGTTGTTTTTTCTCTTACATATTGCAAGATGTCTCAGATTGACCCTGTATCAGAAGCTACTTCTGGAAAAACGCTGCCTGATGCTGGTTCTACCAAAGTTAAGTGTATTTGCTGTAAACTTGTGGTAACTGTTCCTCCGGCTGTAGTTTGTGATGAATGTCATGATAAGCTTGCTAATGCAGATAGTATTTCCATTAGTAATATTCCATTACCTGTTGCTCTTCCATCAACATCTAATACTCAGGATGTTCCTGTTAATATAAGAGATTTTGTTTCTAAATCTATTAGGAAGGCTATGTCTGTTATTCCTCCTTCCAGTAAGCGTAAAAGGTCTTTTAAAACTTCTCATTTCTCAAATGAATTTTTAAACGAACATCATCATTCTGATTTGTCTGTTTCTGATGAGGATCTTTCTGGTTCAGAGGATTCTGTCTCAGATATTGACACTGATAAATCTTCATATTTATTTAAAATGGAATTTATTCGTTCTTTACTTAAAGAAGTTTTAATCGCTTTAGAAATTGAGGATTCTAGTCCTCTTGATACTAAATCTAATAAGCGTTTAAATTCGTTTTTTAAACCTCCTGTAGTTATTCCGGAAGTTTTTCCTGTCCCTGATGCTATTTCTGAAGTAATTTCTAGGGAATGGAATAATCTGGGTAATTCTTTTACTGCTTCTAAAAGATTTAAGAAATTGTATCCTGTGCCATCTGACAGATTAGAGTTTTGGGACAAAATCCCTAAAGTTGATGGGGCTATCTCTACTCTTGCTAAGCGTACTACTATTCCTACGGCAGATAGTACTTCCTTTAAAGATCCTTTAGACAGGAAGATTGATTCCTTTCTAAGGAAAGCTTATTTATGTTCAGGTAATCTTCTTAGACCTGCTATTTCTTTGGCTGATGTTGCTGCAGCTTCCACTTTTTGGTTGGAGGCTTTGGCGCAACAAGTATCAGATCATAATTCTCATAGCATTGTTAAACTTCTTCAACATGCTAATAACTTTATTTGTGATGCCATCTTTGATATCATCAGAGTTGATGTCAGGTATATGTCTTTAGCTATTCTAGCTAGAAGAGCTTTATGGCTTAAAACTTGGAATGCTGATATGTCTTCTAAGTCAACTTTGCTTTCCCTTTCTTTTCAAGGTAATAAATTGTTTGGTTCTCAGTTGGATTCTATTATTTCAACTGTTACTGGGGGGAAAGGAACTTTTTTACCTCAGGATAAAAAATCTAAAGGTAAATTTAGGGCTGCTAATCGTTTTCGTTCCTTTCGTCAGAATAAGGAACAGAAGCCTGATCCTTCCCCTAAAGGAACGGTTTCTGTTTGGAAACCGTCTCCAGTCTGGAATAAATCCAAGCCTTTTAGAAAGCCAAAGCCAGCTCCCAAGTCCACATGAAGGTGCGGCCCTCATTCCAGCGCAGCTGGTAGGGGGCAGATTACGATTTTTCAAAGAAATTTGGATCAAATCGATTCACAGTCTTTGGATTCAGAATATTGCTTCACAAGGGTACAGAATAGGTTTCAAGATAAGGCCACCTGCAAGAAGATTTTTTCTTTCTCGCATTCCAATAAATCCAGTGAAGGCTCAGGCATTTCTGAAATGTGTTTCAGATCTAGAGTTGGCTGGAGTAATTGTGCCAGTTACAGTTCTGGAACAGGGTCTGGGGTTTTACTCAAATCTATTCATTGTACCAAAGAAGGAGAATTCCTTCAGACCAGTTCTGGATTTAAAAATATTGAATCGTTATGTAAGGATACCAACATTCAAAATGGTAACTATAAAGAACTATTCTGCCTTTTTTTTTTTTTTTAAACAAATTTTTATTGAGGTTCTTTACCAAACAAACAAGTATTGCTTTTCCATACATAGTAAAAAGGAAAATAAGTTGTTACAGAGTAAGCTGCCAAAACAAGGTCACATAGGTACATAGTATAGTTAAATGACAGATTACCTATTAGATATAAACAATAAACTCTGTTCAAACATTAAACCTGCAGCAAGATATAAGCAGCCATATAGAGACCGCCAAGATATAGTAGTACAATATATGGCAGGTAAGCAGCGATGTGATAGGGCCACTCATGGACCCCTAATGAAGAACCTCTATTTTATGTTTTTAAAGCTATAATTGGGAAATATTGTAAATAACCAGGTAAATATCAAATATAAATTGAATAATGGTATAAGAGCTGCTTAGAGATATATAACAACAAGGTAAACTTCAGTGTAAGATCAGTTTTTATATAAGAATTGCTTAGGAAAACATTATTTGTGAAGAGTACATATATAAACTTGCTGTGTAAATAGTATGGTAGTATGTTAGAGAATGGCATAGGCGAGACAAGCCATATAGATAGCCCTCCAACATTAGGAGGTACATTATAGGGGGAGTGTGGGGGGGGGAGGTGGTAGGTTAGCTAAGAGAAACCACTTTTTTAATTCTCTTGAGGCTAGGAGACAAAATAGATATTAGGAGTGGAGTATATGCTCAGTATGGAGGTACATTATAATATATTTGGGAGGAGGAGATTATTGAAGCATAGTAGATAGCTTATAGGCAAATTATATATTGGATAAATACTGTACTTGCAGCGTGTGTAACTAGGGCTAAATATAAGGACGAGAAATTGTACTGTTTAAAGCTATTGCAGGTCCAGCCTGCGATGAAAAAACAGGGCATCCTGGGGTATTGAAAATTCACCTGTGAGGTAGACCTTAGTAAGCCATGTAATTACAGCCCTCCCATATTCACCCGCAGATAAATTTAATATTGAGATCTCAAACATCTGTCCATCTTATACACCAGTTATAAATAGAATACTGAGAACGAGGGCACAGTTTTAGAGTAAGGCAAGGATAAAAACAGAGCTTATGTGCAACAATTTGCATTATGGTGTAACACTATGCTATGAAGCTATATTTTTATAACAAGAAGGTATCTCGCCGCCCCGGCCGCTGGCAGCAAGTTATGAAGTAGGCAAGTTCTCTCAAAACTCTAAGCAGGTACATACAATATGAGAATGTTGAGATACTGATTACTTATGTAGGTGATAATCTAGTTCTATGGAAAATGAACACAGGAGTGAATAGGGATAATCTAACATTTAATTGCTAGTCATAACCTCATGGGCTTAAAAAAGCTGTGAACATCTTGGCCAAAAGGCTAAACTATGTGGGAGAAACACTGAGCCCTGAGGTGGGAAAATCTTCTCATCCTTATCTGTCATTAATGTTTATAAGTATTATTTGCCTCCTCTAAGTGGATTTAGCAGGTAAATATTATTCCAGAGCATAATGCATCCATACACTGCGGCAGCGTCTCAAATATATAAACAAACTGTTAGGTGGTACGTTTATGTCTGGGTGTGCTAGCTACATAAAACTCTAAACATGCAAGAAGCCCAGGTTCATAACATTGCTTGGGGTAAATAAATACTTTTCACGTGCCACAAAAAAACTTAGCTGATTAACATTATAACAAGATATAGCGTAACAGAGAAATGCAGTAATAACTAATATACATGAGTAAACTGCTTGGTATTATGAAGAGCATGATAGATTGAATGATAAATAGGCATATTCAACTTGCAGCTACAGCAGTCCACAACGATGTTATGAAAAACACATCAGAGCCAGAGTCTATCAGTCCCAAAAAAAAAAAAAAAAAAAATACCGAGTAAGGGAGCAAGGTCATCTATTGCAGGTTTATCCGATGCCTCTGGGGATCAGAGATTGGGCCACAGCAGTTAAGGAGAGCTGCGCGTGTCTGCCCGGTAATGAGACAATGATCAGTGGAATGAGGTGAGAGCTAGCCCATCCTATAACATCCGCAAACCTAACCACTGGCGACAGGCTCCAGGGGTAAGAACTAGGCTCCATGAGAAATGTGTGTCGCCGTGTTGCGCTAATGTGCTCTGGCTTACCGGGCTTCAGATAGGAGGTGCACGCATCACCTGAAGATGTTGGATATCCTGCCTTGGGTGAGTTGTCCGTGGTGTTTCTGGGTAGGTGCGCCACTATACACACACTCTCCGCTTCTATATCTTCATATAATGAGGAGCACCGTGGTCTCAAGCTGTCATCCCCACAAGGGGCAACTATATAGAAGGGCGTGCAGGCCGCATGTTCCTCATGCTTGTCGTCTGTTTGTTGGGGCCCCAGAATGGTTGGGTGCTCAAACATACTGCAGCACCTAGTCAGAAAGATGCGGATCTCTTCTATAATCTGCTCCGCGGTCTGCATGGCTGTAGGTAGAGGAAGGCTCAGGGTTTTAGTAGGATGTTGCGATGGTGGTCCCAAGATGGCCGATTACAGGCCCACTTGTCAGCACTAAGCACTTCAGAAACGTGTATTACCGTGAAAATGGTAAAGTTTTCTCCAAGATTAGATGTATGCGTTGTGAAGCTGAGCAGGCTATATTATAATATACATAATTGAGCTGAAACAGTCTTTGGAATCAATTATTCTATGTTTTGTAGCTGGAGCTGCTGAAATATGCGACTGCTCTGCTTCCAAGTTGGCTCCGCCCCCCACTATTCTGCCTTTTGTTCAGCAAGGGCATTATATGTCCACAATAGATTTGCAGGATGCATATCTGCATATTCTGATTCATCCAGATCATTTTCAGTTTCTGAGATTCTCTTTTCTAGACAAGCATTACCAATTTGTGGCTCTGCCGTTCGGCCTAGCAACACCTCCAAGGATTTTCTCAAAGGTTCTCGGTGCCCTTCTATCTGTAATCAGAGAACAGGGTATTGTGGTATTTCCTTATTTGGACGATATCTTGGTACTTGCTCAGTCTTCACATTTAGCAGAATCTCATACGAATCGACTTGTGTCGTTTCTTCAAGAACATGGTTGGAGGATCAATTTACCAAAGAGTTCATTGATTCCTCAGACAAGGGTAACCTTTTTTTAGGTTTCCAAATAGATTCAGTGTCCATGACTTTGTCTCTGACGGACAAGAGACATCTGAAATGGGTTTCAGCTTGTCGAAACCTTCAGTCTCAATCATTCCCTTCGGTAGCCTTATGCATGGAAATTCTAGGTCTTATGACTGCTGCATCGGACGCGATCCCCTTTGCTCATTTTCACATGCAACCTCTTCAGCTCTGTATGCTGAACCAGTGGTGCAGGGATTATACAAAGATATCACAGTTAATATCTTTAAATCCGATTGTACGACACTCTCTGACGTGGTGGACAGGCCACCATCGTTTAATTCAAGGGGCTTCTTTTGTTCTTCCAACCTGGACTGTGATCTCAACAGATGCGAGTCTGACAGGTTGGGGAGCGGTATGGGGGTCTCTGACAGCGCAAGGGGTTTGGGAATCTCAGGAGGTGAGATTACCAATCAACATTTTGGAACTCCGCGCGATTTTCAGAGCTCTTCAGTCGTGGCCTCTTCGGAAGAAAGAATCATTCATTTGTTTTCAGACTGACAATGTCACAACCGTGGCATATATCAATCATCAAGGGGGGACTCACAGTCCTCTGGCTATGAAAGAAGTATCTCGAATACTTGTATGGGCAGAATCCAGCTCCTGTCTAATTTCTGCGGTTCACATCCCAGGTATAGACAATTGGGAAGCGGATTACCTCAGTTGCCAGACGTTGCATCCGGGCGAATGGTCTCTTCACCCAGAGGTATTTCTTCAGATTGTTCAAATCTGGGGTCTTCCAGAAATAGATCTGATGGCTTCTCATCTAAACAAGGAACTTCCCAGGTATCTGTCCAGATCCAGGGATCCTCAGGCGGAGGCAGTGGATGCATTGTCGCTTCCTTGGAAGTATCATCCTGCCTATATCTTTCCGCCTCTAGTTCTTCTTCCAAGAGTGATTTCCAAGATTCTAAAGGAGCGTTCGTTTGTACTGCTGATGGCTCCAGCATGGCCTCACAGGTTTTGGTATGCGGATTTTGTTTGGATGACCAATTGCCAACCTTGGATTCTTCCATTAAGACCAGACCTTCTATCTCAAGGCCCATTTTTCCATCAGGATCTCAAATCATTAAATTTGAAGGTATGGAGATTGAACGCTTGATTCTTAGTCATAGAGGTTTCTCTGACTCCGTAATTAATACTATGTTACAGGCTCGTAAATCTGTGTCTAGGAAGATATATTATCGAGTCTGGAAGACTTACATTTCTTGGTGTTCTTCTCATCAATTTTCCTGGCATTCTTTTAGAATTCCTAGAATTTTACAGTTTCTTCAGGATAAAGGTTTGTCTGCCAGTTCCTTGAAAGGACAAATTTCTGCTCTTTCTGTGCTGTTTCACAGAAAGATTGCTAATCTTCCTGATATTCATTGTTTTGTACAGGCTTTGGTTCGTATCAAACCTGTCATTAAGTCAATTTCTCCTCCTTGGATTTTGAATTTGGTTCTGGGAGCTCTACAAGCTCCTCCTTCTGAACCTATGCATTCTCTAGATATTAAATTACTTTCTTGGAAAGTTTTGTTTCTTTTGTCCATCTTTGATGTCGGAAATGCACAATCTGCAAGCAGATCTTTACCTATGTGCTTATCTCCTTTACAGGGTAAAACACATACGACTAGATTACGAGTTGTGCATTAGGGTAAAAAAGCAGCGTTAAGAGGTCCTAACGCTGCTGCTTTTTTACGCCCACTGGTATTACGAGTCTTGCAGGTTTAGGGTCACCGCACACTTCTTTGGCCTTACCGCAAAACGACTTACGTAAACATTGTAAAGTCTTTTTCTTTCATGTAATTAGCAAGAGTCCATGAGCTAGTGACGTATGGGATATACATTCCTACCAGGAGGGGCAAAGTTTTCCAAACCTCAAAATGCCTATAAATACACCCCTCACCACACCCACAAATCAGTTTTACAAACTTTGCCTCCTATGGAGATGGTGAAGTAAGTTTGTGCTAGATTCTTCGTTGATATGCGCTTCGCAGCAGGCTGGAGCCCGGTTTTCCTCTCAGTGTGCAGTGAATGTCAGAGGGATGTGAAGAGAGTATTGCCTATTTGAATTCAATGATCTCCTTCTACGGGGTCTATTTCATAGGTTCTCTGTTATCGGTCGTAGAGATTCATCTCTTACCTCCCTTTTCAGATCGACGATATACTCTTATATATACCATTACCTCTACTGATTCTTGTTTCAGTACTGGTTTGGCTTTCTACTACACGTAGATGAGTGTCCTGGGGTAAGTAAGTCTTATTTTTGTGACACTCTAAGCTATGGTTGGCTACTTTTTTATAAAGTTCTAAATATATGTGTTTAAACATTTATTTGCCTTGATTCAGGATGTTCAATATTCCTTATTTCAGACAGTCAGTTTCATTATTTGGGATAATGCATATGAATAATCTATTTTTCTTACCTTAAAATTTGACTTTTTTCCTGTGGGCTGTTAGGCTCGCGGGGGCTGAAAATGCTTCTTTTTATTAAGTCATTTTTGTCGCTGACTTTTTTGGCGCAAAAATTTTCTTTGTCATTTCCAGCGTCATACTTGTCGCCGGAAGTTGCATCATTTTTTTGACGTTTTTTGGGCCAAAAATGTCGGCGTCACCGGATGTGGCGTCATTTTTGGCGCTTAAAGCATTTAGGCGCCAAATAATGTGGGCATCTTTTTTGGCGCCAAAAAATATGGGCGTCATTATCGTCTCTACATTGCTTATTTGCTTCTGGTTGCTAGAAGATTGTTCTTTGGCATTTTTTCCCATTCCTGAAACTGTCATTTAAGGAATTTGATAAATTTTGCTTTATATGTTGTTTTTTTCTATTTACATATTGCAAGATGTCTCAGATTGACCCTGAATCAGAAGATACTTCTGGAAAATTGCTGCCTGATGCTGGATCTACCAAAGTTAAGTGTATTTGTTGCAAACTTGTGGTAATTGTTTCTCCGGCTGTTGTTTGTAATGAATGTCATGACAAACTTGTTAATGCAGATAATATTTCCTTTAGTAATGTTCCATTACCTGTTGCTGTTCCATCAACATCTAATACTCAGGGTGTTCCTGTTAACATAAGAGATTTTGTTTCTAAATCTATTAAGAAGGCTTTGTCTGTTATTCCTCCTTCCAGTAAACGTAAAAGATCTTTTAAAACTTCTCATTTTTCAGATGAGCTTTTAAATGAACATCATCATTCTGATTCTGTTTCTGATACTGATTTTTCTGGTTCGGAGGATTCTGTTTCAGAGGTTGATACTGATAAATCTTCATATTTATTTAAAATGGAATTTATTCGTTCTTTACTTAAAGATGTCTTAATTGCATTAGAAATAGAGGAATCTGGTCCTCTTGATACTAAATCTAAACATTTGAATACGGTTTTTAAACCCCCTGTAGTTATTCCAGAGGTTTTTCCCGTCCCTGATGCTATTTCTGAAGTAATTTCCAGGGAATGGAATAATTTGGGTAATTCATTTACTCCTTCTAAATGTTTTAAGCAATTATATCCTGTGCCATCTGACAGATTAGAGTTTTGGGACAAAATCCCTAAGGTTGATGGGGCTATCTCTACTCTTGCTAAACGTACTACTATTCCTACGGCAGATAGTACTTCCTTTAAGGATCCTTTAGATAGGAAAATTGAATCCTTTCTAAGAAAAGCTTACTTATCAGGTAATCTTCTTAGACCTGCTATATCTTTGGCGGATGTTGCTGCAGCCTCAACTTTCTGGTTGGAAGCTTTAGCACAACAAGTAACAGATCATAATACTCATAGCATTGTTAATCTCCTTCAACATGCTAATAACTTTATTTGTGATGCCATCTTTGATATCATTAGGGTTGGTGTCAGGTATATGTCTTTAGCTATTCTAGCTAGAAGAGCTTTATGGCTTAAAACTTGGAATGCTGATATGTCTTCTAAGTCAACTTTGCTTTCCCTTTCTTTCCAGGGTAATAAATTGTTTGGTTCACAGTTGGATTCTATTATTTCAACTGTTACTGGGGGGAAAGGAACTTTTTTACCACAGGATAAAAAATCTAAAGTTAAATGTAGGTCTGCTAATCGTTTTCGTTCCTTTCGTCACAATAAGGAACAAAAACCTGATCCTTCCCCTACAGGGAGCAAGTATCAGTTTGGAAACCATCTCCAGTCTGGAATAAATCCAAGCCTTTTAGAAAGCCAAAGTCAGCTCCCAAGTCCACATGAAGGTACGGCCCTCATTCCAGCCCAGCTGGTAGGGGGCAGATTACGATTTTTCAAAGAAATTCGGATCAATTCGATTCACAATCTTTGGATTCAGAATATTGTTTCACAAGGGTACAGAATAGGCTTCAAGATAAGGCCTCCTGCAAGGAGATTTTTTCTTTCCCGTGTCCCAATAAATCCAGTGAAAGCTCAAGCATTTCTGAAATGTGTTTCAGATCTAGAGTTGGCTGCAGTAATTGTGCCAGTTCCAGTTTTGGAACAGGGGCTGGGGTTTTACTCAAATCTATTCATTGTACCAAAGAAGGAGAATTCCTTCAGACCAGTTCTGGATTTAAAAATATTGAATCGTTATGTAAGGATACCAACATTCAAAATGGTAACTATAAGGACTATTCTGCCTTTTGTTCTGCAAGGGCATTATATGTCCACAATAGATTTACAAGATGCATATCTGCATATTCCGATTCATCCAGATCACTATCAGTTTCTGAGATTCTCTTTTCTAGACAAGCATTACCAGTTTGTGGCTCTGCCGTTTGGCCTAGCAACAGCTCCAAGGATTTTTACAAAGGTTCTCGGTGCCCTTCTATCTGTAATCAGAGAACAGGGTATTGTGGTATTTCCATATTTGGACGATATCTTGGTACTTGCTCAGTCTTCACATTTAGCAGAATCTCATACGAATCGACTTGTATCGTTTCTTCGAGAACATGGTTGGAGGATCAATTTACTAAAGAGTTTGTTGATTCCTCAGACAAGGGTAACCTTTTTAGGTTTCCAGATAGATTCAGTGTCCATGACTTTGTCACTGACGGACAAGAGACGTCTGAAATTGGTTTCAGCTTGTCGAAACCTTCAGTCTCAATCATTCCCTTCGGTAGCCTTATGCATGGAAATTCTAGGTCTTATGACTGCTGCATCGGACGCGATCCCCTTTGCTCATTTTCACATGCGACCTCTTCAGCTCTGTATGCTGAACCAGTGGTGCAGGGATTATACAAAGATATCACAATTAATATCTTTAAAACCGATTGTACGACACTCTCTGACGTGGTGGACAGATCACCATCGTTTAATTCAAGGGGCTTCTTTTGTTCTTCCAACCTGGACTGTGATCTCAACGGATGCGAGTCTGACAGGTTGGGGAGCTGTATGGGGGTCTCTGACAGCGCAGGGGGTTTGGGAATCTCGGGAGGCGAGATTACCAATCAATTTTGGAACTCGTGCAATTTTCAGAGCTCTTCAGTCGTGGCCACTTCTAAAGAGGGAATCGTTCATTTGTTTTCAAACGGACAATGTCACAACCGTGGCATATGTCAATCATCAAGGAGGGACTCACAGTCCTCTGGCTATGAAAGAAGTATCTCGAATACTTGCATGGGCGGAATCCAGCTCCTGTCTAATTTCTGCGGTTCACATCCCAGGTATAGACAATTGGGAAGCGGATTATCTCAGTCGCCAAACATTACATCCGGGCGAATGGTCTCTTCACCCAGAGGTATTTCATCAGATTGTCCAAATGTGGGGACTTCCAGAAATAGATCTGATGGCTTCTCATCTAAACAAGAAGCTTCCCAGGTATCTGTCCAGATCCAGGGATCCTCAGGCGGAAGCAGTGGATGCATTGTCACTTCCTTGGAAGTATCATCCTGCCTATATCTTTCCGCCTCTAGTTCTTCTACCAAGAGTGATTTCCAAAATTCTAAAGGAGCATTCGTTTGTTCTGCTGGTTGCTCCAGCATGGCCTCACAGGTTTTGGTATGCGGATCTTGTCCGGATGGCTACTTGCCAACCGTGGACTCTTCCGTTAAGACCAGACCTATCGCAAGGTCCTTTTTTCCATCAGGATCTCAAATCCTTAAATTTGAAGGTATGGAAATTGAACGCTTGATTCTCAGTCATAGAGGTTTCTATGTTACAGGCTCGTAAATCTGTATCTAGGAAGATATATTATCGAGTCTGGAAGGCTTACATTTCTTGGTGTTCTCAGCATTTTTCTTGGCATTCTTTTAGAATTCCTAGAATTTTACAGTTTCTTCAGGATGGTTTGGATAAAGGTTTGTCTGCAAGTTCCTTGAAATGACAAATCTCTGCTCTTTCTGTTCTTTTTCACAGAAAGATTGCTAATCTTCCTGATATTCATTGTTTTGTTCAGGCTCTGGTTCGTATAAAACCTGTCATTAAGTCAACTTCTCCTCCTTGGAGTTTGAATTTGGTTCTAGGGGCTATTCAAGCTCCTCCGTTTGAACCTATGCATTCGCTGGATATTAAATTACTTTCTTGGAAAGTTTTGTTTCTTTTGGCCATCTCTTCTGCTAGAAGAGTTTCTGAATTATCTGCTCTTTCTTGTGAGTCTCCTTTTCTGATTTTTCATCAGGATAAGGCGGTGTTGCGAACTTCATTTAAATTTTACCTAAGGTTGTGAATTCTAACAACATTAGTAGAGAAATTGTGGTTCCTTCATTGTGTCCTAATCCTAAGAACTCTAAGGAAAGATCGTTGCATTCTTTGGATGTAGTTAGAGCTTTGAAATATTATGTCGAAGCTACTAAAGATTTCCGAAAGACTTCTAGTCTATTTGTTATCTTTTCTGGTTCTAGGAAAGGTCAGAAGGCTTCTGCCATTTCTTTGGCATCTTGGTTAAAGTCTTTGATTCATCATGCTTATATTGAGTCAGGTAGAACTCCGCCTCAAAGGATTACAGCTCATTCGACTAGGTCAGTCTCTACTTCCTGCGCATTTAGGAATGAAGCTTCGATTGATCAGATTTGCAAAGCAGCAACTTGGTCTTCTTTGCATACTTTTACTAAATTCTATCATTTTGATGTGTTTTCTTCTTCTGAAGCAGTCTTTGGTAGAAAAGTACTTCAGGCAGCTGTTTCAGTTTGATTCTTCTGCTTATAATTTCAGTTTTTTTCATTATATGATTTAAACTTTGTTTGGGGTGTGGATTATTTTTCAGCGGAATTGGCTGTCTTTATTTTATCCCTCCCTCTCTAGTGACTCTTGCGTGGAAGTTCCACATCTTGGGTATTCATTATCCCATACGTCACTAGCTCATGGACTCTTGCTAATTACATGAAAGAAAACATAATTTATGTAAGAACTTACCTGATAAATTCATTTCTTTCATATTAGCAAGAGTCCATGAGACCCACCCTTTTTTGTGGTGGTTATGATTTTTTGTATAAAGCACAATTATTCCAATTTCTTATTTTTTATGCTTTCGCACTTTTTTCTTATCACCCCACTTCTTGGCTATTCGTTAAACTGATTTGTGGGTGTGGTGAGGGGTGTATTTATAGGCATTTTGAGGTTCGGGAAACTTTGCCCCTCCTGGTAGGAATGTATATCCCATACGTCACTAGCTCATGGACTCTTGCTAATATGAAAGAAATGAATTTATCAGGTAAGTTCTTACATAAATTATGTTTTTCTATGGGACTTCCATAGCGCCGGTATTACGAGTCTGTCCTGGGAGGCCAAAAAGTGAACGGTACACCCTACCCCGTCAAGAGTCCTAACGCATTTAAAAGTCAGTAGTTAAGAGTTTTATGGTACAACGCCGAAACATAAAACTCATAACTAAAGTGCTAAAAAGTACACTAACACCCATAAACTACCTATTAACCCCTAAACCGAGGCCCTCCCACATTGCGAATACTAATAAATAAATACATTTTTTAACTCCTAATCTGCCACTCCAGACACTGCCGCCACCTACATTATATTTATGAACCCCTAATCTGCTGTCCCCAACACCGCCACCACCTACATTATATTTATTAACCCCTAATCTGCTGCCCCCAATGTCGCCGCAACCTACCTGCATTTATTAACCCCTAATCTGCCGCCACTATAATAAACATATTAACCCCTAATCCGCCACACTCCCGCCTTGCAAACATTAGTTAAATATTATTAACCCCTAATCTTCTGTCCCTAACATCGCCGCCACCTACCTACATTTATTAACCCCTAATCTGCCACCCCCAACGTCACCGCCACTATAGTAAATGTATTAACCCCTAAATCTAAGTCTAACCCTAACCCTAACACCCCCTAACTTAAATATAATTTTAAAAAATCTAAATAAAATTACTATCATTAACTAAATTATTCCTATTTGAAACTAAATACTTACCTATAAAATAAACCCTAAGATAGCTACAATATAGCTATCTTAGGCCTAGATTTAGAGTTTGGCGGTAGCCGTGAAAACCAGCGTTAGAGGCTCCTAACGCTGGTTTTAGGCTACCGCCGGTATTTGGAGTCAGTCAGGAAAGGGTCTAACGCTCACTTTTCAGCCGCGACTTTTCCATACCGTAGATCCCCTTACGTAAATTGGGTATCCTATCTTTTCAATGGGATCTTTCTAACTAGTCAATAGTCGTGGCTGAAGTGAGCGTTAGAAATCTAACAACAAAACTCCAGCCGCAGAAAAAAGTCAGTAGTTAAGAGCTTTCTGGGCTAACGCCGGTTCATAAAGCTCCTAACTAATGTACTCTAAAGTACACTAACACCCATAAACTACCTATGTACCCCTAAACCGAGGTCCCCCCACATCGCCGCCACTCGATTAAATTTTTTAACCCCTAATCTGCCGACCGCCACCTACGTTATACTTATGTACCCCTAATCTGCTGCCCCTAACACCGCCGACCCCTATATTATATTTATTAACCCCTAACCTGCCCCCCTCAACTTCGCCTCCACCTGCCTAGACTTATTAACCCCTAATCTGCCGAGCGGATCTCACCGCTACTATAATAAAGTTATTAACCCCTAATCCGCCTCACTCCTGCCTCAATAACCCTATAATAAATAGTATTAACCCTATAATAAATAGTATTAACCCCTAATCTGCCCTCCCTAACATCGCCGACACCTAACTTCAATTATTAACCCCTAATCTGCCGACCGAATCTCGCCGCTATTCTAATAAATGGATTAACCCCTAAAGCTAAGTCTAACCCTTACACTAACACCCCCCTAAGTTAAATATAATTTAAATCTAACTAAATAAATTAACTCTTATTAAAAAATTATTCCTATTTAAAGCTAAATACTTACCTGTAAAATAAATCCTAATATAGCTACAATATAAATTATAATTATATTATAGCTATTTTAGGATTTATATTTATTTTACAGGTAACTTTGTATTTATTTTAACCAGGTACAATAGCTATTAAATAGTTAAGAACTATTTAATAGCTAAAATAGTTAAAATAATTACAAATTTACCTGTAAAATAAATCCTAACCTAAGTTACAATTAAACCTAACACTACACTATCAATAAATAAATTAAATAAAATACCTACAATTACCTACAATTAAACCTAACACTACACTATCAATAAATGAATTAAATACAATATCTACAAATAAATACAATTAAATAAACTAACTAAAGTACAAAAAAATAAAAAAGAACTAAGTTACAAAAAAATAAAAAAATATTTACAAACATTAGAAAAATATTACAACAATTTTAAACTAATTACACCTACTCTAAGCCCCCTAATAAAATAACAAAGACCCCCAAAATAAAAAAATGCCCTTCATCCAGTCGGCAGATTAGGGGTTAATGTTTGAAGTTAGGTGTCGGCGATGTTAGGGAGGGCAGATTAGGGGTTAATACTATTTATTATAGGGTTAGTGAGGCGGATTAGGGGTTAATAACTTTATTATAATAGCGGTGCGGTCCGCTCAGCAGATTAGGGGTTAATAAGTGCTTATAATTTCAGTTTTTTTCATTATATGATTTAAACTTTGTTTGGGGTGTGGATTATTTTTCAGCGGAATTGGCTGTCTTTATTTTATCCCTCCCTCTCTAGTGACTCTTGCGTGGAAGTTCCACATCTTGGGTATTCATTATCCCATACGTCACTAGCTCATGGACTCTTGCTAATTACATGAAAGAAAACATAATTTATGTAAGAACTTACCTGATAAATTCATTTCTTTCATATTAGCAAGAGTCCATGAGACCCACCCTTTTTTGTGGTGGTTATGATTTTTTGTATAAAGCACAATTATTCCAATTTCTTATTTTTTATGCTTTCGCACTTTTTTCTTATCACCCCACTTCTTGGCTATTCGTTAAACTGATTTGTGGGTGTGGTGAGGGGTGTATTTATAGGCATTTTGAGGTTCGGGAAACTTTGCCCCTCCTGGTAGGAATGTATATCCCATACGTCACTAGCTCATGGACTCTTGCTAATATGAAAGAAATGAATTTATCAGGTAAGTTCTTACATAAATTATGTTTTTCTATGGGACTTCCATAGCGCCGGTATTACGAGTCTGTCCTGGGAGGCCAAAAAGTGAACGGTACACCCTACCCCGTCAAGAGTCCTAACGCATTTAAAAGTCAGTAGTTAAGAGTTTTATGGTACAACGCCGAAACATAAAACTCATAACTAAAGTGCTAAAAAGTACACTAACACCCATAAACTACCTATTAACCCCTAAACCGAGGCCCTCCCACATTGCGAATACTAATAAATAAATACATTTTTTAACTCCTAATCTGCCACTCCAGACACTGCCGCCACCTACATTATATTTATGAACCCCTAATCTGCTGTCCCCAACACCGCCACCACCTACATTATATTTATTAACCCCTAATCTGCTGCCCCCAATGTCGCCGCAACCTACCTGCATTTATTAACCCCTAATCTGCCGCCACTATAATAAACATATTAACCCCTAATCCGCCACACTCCCGCCTTGCAAACATTAGTTAAATATTATTAACCCCTAATCTTCTGTCCCTAACATCGCCGCCACCTACCTACATTTATTAACCCCTAATCTGCCACCCCCAACGTCACCGCCACTATAGTAAATGTATTAACCCCTAAATCTAAGTCTAACCCTAACCCTAACACCCCCTAACTTAAATATAATTTTAAAAAATCTAAATAAAATTACTATCATTAACTAAATTATTCCTATTTAAAACTAAATACTTACCTATAAAATAAACCCTAAGATAGCTACAATATAGCTATCTTAGGCCTAGATTTAGAGTTTGGCGGTAGCCGTGAAAACCAGCGTTAGAGGCTCCTAACGCTGGTTTTAGGCTACCGCCGGTATTTGGAGTCAGTCAGGAAAGGGTCTAACGCTCACTTTTCAGCCGCGACTTTTCCATACCGTAGATCCCCTTACGTAAATTGCGTATCCTATCTTTTCGATGGGATCTTTCTAACTAGTCAATAGTCGTGGCTGAAGTGAGCGTTAGAAATCTAACAACAAAACTCCAGCCGCAGAAAAAAGTCAGTAGTTAAGAGCTTTCTGGGCTAACGCCGGTTCATAAAGCTCCTAACTACTGTACTCTAAAGTACACTAACACCCATAAACTACCTATGTACCCCTAAACCGAGGTCCCCCCACATCGCCGCCACTCGATTAAATTTTTTAACCCCTAATCTGCCGACCGCCACCTACGTTATACTTATGTACCCCTAATCTGCTGCCCCTAACACCGCCGACCCCTATATTATATTTATTAACCCCTAACCTGCCCCCCTCAACGTCGCCTCCACCTGCCTAGACTTATTAACCCCTAATCTGCCGAGCGGATCTCACCGCTACTATAATAAAGTTATTAACCCCTAATCCGCCTCACTCCTGCCTCAATAACCCTATAATAAATAGTATTAACCCTATAATAAATAGTATTAACCCCTAATCTGCCCTCCCTAACATCGCCGACACCTAACTTCAATTATTAACCCCTAATCTGCCGACCGAATCTCGCCGCTATTCTAATAAATGGATTAACCCCTAAAGCTAAGTCTAACCCTTACACTAACACCCCCCTAAGTTAAATATAATTTAAATCTAACTAAATAAATTAACTCTTATTAAAAAATTATTCCTATTTAAAGCTAAATACTTACCTGTAAAATAAATCCTAATATAGCTACAATATAAATTATAATTATATTATAGCTATTTTAGGATTTATATTTATTTTACAGGTAACTTTGTATTTATTTTAACCAGGTACAATAGCTATTAAATAGTTAAGAACTATTTAATAGCTAAAATAGTTAAAATAATTACAAATTTACCTGTAAAATAAATCCTAACCTAAGTTACAATTAAACCTAACACTACACTATCAATAAATAAATTAAATAAAATACCTACAATTACCTACAATTAAACCTAACACTACACTATCAATAAATGAATTAAATACAATATCTACAAATAAATACAATTAAATAAACTAACTAAAGTACAAAAAAATAAAAAAGAACTAAGTTACAAAAAAATAAAAAAATATTTACAAACATTAGAAAAATATTACAACAATTTTAAACTAATTACACCTACTCTAAGCCCCCTAATAAAATAACAAAGACCCCCAAAATAAAAAAATGCCCTTCATCCAGTCGGCAGATTAGGGGTTAATGTTTGAAGTTAGGTGTCGGCGATGTTAGGGAGGGCAGATTAGGGGTTAATACTATTTATTATAGGGTTAGTGAGGCGGATTAGGGGTTAATAACTTTATTATAATAGCGGTGCGGTCCGCTCAGCAGATTAGGGGTTAATAAGTGTAGGCAGGTGGAGGCGACGTTGTGGGGGGCAGATTAGGGGTTAATAAATATAATATAGGGGTCGGCGATGTTAGGGCAGCAGATTAGGGGTACATAGGGATAATGTAAGTAGCGGCGGTTTACGGAGCGGCAGATTAGGGGTTAATAATAATATGCAGGTGTCAGCGATAGCGGGGGCGGAAGATTAGGGGTTAATAAGTGTAAGGTTAGGGGTGTTTAGACTCGGGGTACATGTTAGGGTGTTAGGTGCAGACGTAGGAAGTGTTTCCCCATAGCAAACAATGGGGCTGCTTTAGGAGCTGAACGCGGCTTTTTTGCAGGTGTTAGGTTTTTTTCAGCTCAAACAGCCCCATTGTTTTCTATGGGGGAATCGTGCACGAGCACGTTTTTGAAGCTGGCCGCTTCCGTAAGCAACTCTGGTATCGAGAGTTGCAGTGGCGTTAAATATGCCTGTACGCTCCCTTTTTGGAGCCTAACGCAGCCATTCTGTGGACTCTCAATACCAGAGTTATTTTAAAGGTGCGGCCAGAAAAAAGCCAGCGTTCGCTACGCGGGTCGTTACCGACAAAACTCTAAATCTAGCCGTTAGGGTTTATTTTTATTTTACAGGCAAGTTTGTATTTATTTTAACTAGGTAGAATAGTTATTAAATAGTTATTAACTATTTAATAACTACCTAGCTAAAATAAATACAAAAGTACCTGTAAAATAAAACCTAACCTAAGATACACTAACACCTAACATAATTGTTTAATTTTTCTCCACCCCCACCCCCCGGTCCGGCATACATGTTATCATCCATGTTGCGTAATAGAAGGTAGGCAGTGAGCTGGTCCGCTGCCCTCCATCCATTGCACAACATGCCTGCCTGAGCCACAACTGAGCCAGCGCCACCCACTGGTGCCTAAAAGCTGAGCCCATTGCTACCCATATGCTCCCATTTGAGGCTGCTCTTCTAGCAGCCTCGGGGAGCCAATCAGCAGCAGTCTTGTCAGTCACGTCACGTGACTGCTGACGAGGCGGAGCAGTGTGCGGAAGTGCTGGAGGGAACCTTGGAGCCCTCAGCCGAGTCACGTGGACACTAGTGCACTGTGAGAAGCCAGGCTGCTGGAAGGAAGATCCAAGAAGATCCAACACAATCAGTGGAGTCAAGCAGCCAAGGAGTGAGCCGCACCTGCTGAGGACCGTTACTTGTTGTTGGCATTAGGTAAGTAATCTATTCTACTACACTGTTTATCCTGATGAGCCAGCCACCGCTTGAGAGAGTAAGTTAAGAGAGTAAGTTACACTATGGTACTGTACTGGTGCTGGTGTAATTTTATTTTCTCAACTTTTTTTTCCAACTTTTTTTTTTTTTTCTTGCGCGGCCCCCCCCTCGACCCTCCCACCCGCTGGTACATGACAGTTTTAAATCAGAGCATTGCCATGGTAACCTGGGACAACACTCTGATTTCAAACTGTCATTTCCTGCTGAGAGGGAAAGAAGCTGCCTGTGTGTGTGTAATGCCCGGTGCCGTAGTGTGAAGTGTTCAGTCAGACAGTGTCACCATGTCTAGCAGAGCTGCAGATTAAAGGTATGTGCACTGCTCAATTTGCTTGGTAATGGTACACCACTGCTGACTTCAGAACCTGCCTTCCATTTCATCCCCTGTGTCTCCCCCCCACCCCCACCCCCCTCCCCTGTGTCTCCCCCCCACCCCTCCTCCCCTGTGTCTCCCCCCACCCCTCCTCCTCTGTGTCTCCCCCCTCCTCTATGTCTCTCCCCTCCCCTATGTCTCTCCCCCACCCCTCCTCCCCTGTGTCTCCCACCCACCCCCCCTCCCCTGGGTCTCCCCTCCACCCCCCCTCCCATGGGTCTCCCTCCCACCCCCCTCCCCTGTGTCTCTTCCCCCTCCCCTGTGTCTCTTCCCCCTCCCCTGTGTCTCTCCCCCCCTCCCCTATGTCTCTTCCCCTATGTCTCCCCCCCCTCCCCTATGTCTCTCCCCCCTTCCCTATGTCTCTCCCCCCCTCCCCTATGTCTCTCCCATGTATGTTTCTCTCCCCTCTGTCTGTCTCTCTCTCTCTCTCCCCTCTGTCTCTCTCTCCCCTCTGTCTCTCTCTCCCCTCTGTCTCTCTCTCCCCTCTTTCTCTCTCTCTCCCCTCTGTCTCTCTCTCCCCTCTTTCTCTCTCTCTCCCCTCTGTATCTCTCTCTCCCCTCTGTCTGTCTCTCTCTCTCCCCCCTCTCTCTCTCTCTCTCTCTCTCTCCCCTCTGTCTCTCTCTCTCTCCCCTCTGTCTCTCTCTCTCCCCTCTGTCTCTCTCTCTCCCCCTCTGTCTCTCTCTCTCCCCCTCTGTCTCTCTCTCTCCCCTCTGTCACTCTCTCCCCTCTGTCTCTCTCTCCCCTCTGTCTCTCTCTCCCCTCTGTCTCTCTCTCCCCTCTGTCTCTCTCTCTCCCCTCTCTCTCCTCTCTCTCTCCCCTCTCTCTCCCCTCTCTCTCTCTCTCTCTCTCTCTCTCTCTCTCTCTCTCTCTCTCTCTCTCTCTCTCTCTCCCCTCTCTGTCTCTCTCTCTCTCCCCTCTGTCTCTCTCTCTCTCCCCTCTGTCTCTCTCTCTCTCCCCTCTGTCTCTCTCTCCCCTCTGTCTCTCTCTCTCTCTCCCCTCTGTCTCTCTCTTTTTCCCCTCTGTCTCTCTCTCTCCCCCTCCCCCCCCCTCTCTCTCTCTCTCTCTCTCTCTCTCTCTCTCTCTCCCCTCTGTCTCTCTCCCCTCTGTGTCTCTCTCCCCTCTGTCTTTCTCTCTCTCCCCCCCCCTCTCTCTCTCTCCCCCCCCTTTGTCTCTCACTTTCTCCCCTCTGTCTCTCTCTCTCTCTCTCCCTTCTGTCTCTCTATCCCTCCCCCTCTATCTCTCTCTCTCTCCCCTCTGTCTCTCTCTCTCCCCTCTCTCTCTTACCGTATCTCTCTCTCTCTCCCCCTCTGTCTCTCTATCCCCCCCTCTGTATCTCTCTCTCCTCTCTCTCCCTTCTGTCTCTCCCTTTCTCCATCCACCTCTTTCTCTCTCTCCCATCTGTCTCTCTCTCTCCCCTCTCTCTCTCTCTCTCTCCCTTCTGTCTCTCCCTTTCTCCATCCCCCTCTGTCTCTCTCTCTCTCCCCTCTGTCTGTCTCTCTCTCTCCCTCTGTCTGTCTCTCTCTCTCCCCTCTGTGTCTCTCTGTCTCTCTCTCCCTCTCTGTCTCTCTCTCCCCTCTCTCTCTTCTCTCTCTCCCCTCTGTCTCTCTCTCCCCTCTCTCTCTCTCTCTCTCTCTCTCTCTCACCGTATCTCTCTCTCTCGCTTCTGTCTCTCCCTTTCTCCACCCCCCTCTGTCTCTCTCTCCCATCTGTCTCTATCTCTCCCCTCTCTCTCTCCCCTCTCTCTCTCCCTTCTGTGTCTCCCTTTCTCCATCCCCCTCTGTCTCTCTCTCTCCCATATGTCTCCCTCTCCCTCTCTCCCCTCTCTATCTCCTCTGTCTCTTTCTCTCCCCTCTGTCTCTTTCTCTCCCCTCTGTCTCTCTCTCTACCTCTCCCCTCTGTCTCTCT